>NW_008442719.1:0-455 GCF_000622305.1 Nannospalax galili
GTAAGTTAGTCAATGCAAGCTTACTATGAAGCTAGAGATTCCGAGGTAAACTTTGACTCGTAAATATGTTAGTGAGACCTTTATTTGAGAGACTAATCCCCAACTTGAGTCAGTGAGAAAGGGGGTCAGGGAATAGCCAAGATTGAAAAGCAATGTCTGTCTTAAGCACAGTGCTGGACTGGCTTTCTGCTAAACCAGGACTAGAGCTCCCCTGTGCTAACACCATCCCCGGGTGTGGTTTCTACCCTGCTCCCTCTGACCCTGAATTGCCAGAGACGCTGAACTGGTCTACTGTTGTCTGCCTCCCCTCTACAGGTGGCCAGTTGTTCCAGTGGGGTTCTGAGAACTGGAAGTGGGAAAATGAACACCTTCGGAAAGTGAAATGAACGCTCCTGAGGATAGTACCTTCCATTAGCCACGCTCCTATCGACAAAAAGAAATAAAACTCTTAGATC
>NW_008442720.1:0-455 GCF_000622305.1 Nannospalax galili
GAGAAAGGAGGAGGAGGGAGGAGGAGGGAGAAAAGATGGACGATGAAGAGGAGGGAGGAGGGGGAAAGAGAGAAGGAAGAGGATGCTGGGGTTACTGGGTCATTAGAAGGGACTGCCTGTGCAAAGCACAGTGAAGAGGGGAACTCGGGAGTGGGCTGGCCACTGCCTTCCTTCTGCCCAGCCTGTTCTAATCTTGGGAGATTAGGGAGGTCAGCAGGAGGTAAGAATGGACGGTACCAAGAGCACTTGCTGAGCACCCGGGCAGGTGCTGAGCCACAGGGACTGGCGTTCCCTGGACACTTGCACTCTGGGCTATGTGTATGTGGGGTTCTATAGCCCACACCTGCCTCACTGGGCCTCGCTGCCTTTCCTGGGAGTTCCTACTGGACCCTCCTTTTCTGAAAGAACACTGTGAGAATTAAATGAATGATCCATACGGTGTCCAGGGGAGGCTC
>NW_008442721.1:0-454 GCF_000622305.1 Nannospalax galili
GTGTGTGTGTGTGTGTGTGTGTGTGTGTGTCTTACAAACTTACAACCCCATGAGGGCAGATATAATAATATAAAGGGAAGGGAAGGAAAGAAAAGAGCAGTTCAGGGATAGCTTTGTTTGTGGGTCACCCATTAATAATGTCACACACTCACTCTCAGGGATCTTAGTCCTCCTTCCTTCCCTCCCTCCCTCCATCCCTCCCTTCCTCCCTCCCTCCCTCCCTTCCTTTCACAGGGTTTCATGTAGCCAGGGTGGTCTCAAACTCAGTATGTAGCCGAGGGTGACTTTGAATTCGTCATTCTCCTGCTTCTATCTTCCAAGTGTTGGAATTTCAGGATGTGCTGGCATGCCTGGTTTCATGTAGTGCAGGGGATGAAACCCAGGGTCTTGTGTATCAGCTGAGCCCTAGTCCCAGTCTGAATCTTAGTATTTCCCACAGTTAATGCTTTTTTTT
>NW_008442722.1:0-455 GCF_000622305.1 Nannospalax galili
CACCTTCCCGCTACTAATTCTGTCTTTTAGAACGTTTTATGCAGCTCAATGCCCCATCATCTCTCTACTTTCTCTAATTCTGTCTTTACATAAAAGTCAGAGGTATATGTCTTCTCCTAGGTGAAATCCCAGGCTCAGGTATGCAGTGGAGTGCTCAGTAAGTGTGTATTGAAGTAGGAAATGAATGTAACTGTAGTTTAGTCAAGTGTAGCAAAATAAACACTGATTGCTGTCAGGACTGACCGCTAAGTACACCAGACTTCTCTGAATTGTGCCATTCAATCAATGAAGTCTTTTCTATTGAAATATAAACATTCAAATAGAATTTTGTTTTTTGTTTTCTTTATTTATTTTAAAGAGCTGGATATTGGACTCAGGGTCTGTGCTCCTATGCAAGGGCTCTACCGCTCCACAACCCTCCAAGCTCAGAGGCTATTATGCTTAGGAAAAAAAAA
>NW_008442723.1:0-455 GCF_000622305.1 Nannospalax galili
AACAGAATACAGTCAAGCTCAGCTTTGCAACAGGAAAGGAATCCCTCAGTGTGTGGTGCTCACCGAGAACACTGGGGAACACCTCGGCAATCTGCTTTCAGTAGCAACTATTGTTCACCAGGCGCTGCACATTTTTAAATGATGTGCCAATATAACATGATGGAAGGTCTCAAGAACATTAGCGAAAAGGGTCTAGAGAGTAATTTGTTCAGGTTAAGAGGCAAAGCGGATGTCAGTGTGGAAGGGGGTGTGGTGTCAAGAGAGGAAAAGGATTGCTACCCACCCAGTGAGAAATGAGCACCCTGCAAACTCAGGCAAAGAAACGCCTCAGCCCAGCCCTGAGCTGCTGGTGAGCAAGTGAGCTGGAAGCCACATTTCTTCCCTCTAACCTCTCACCTCGACTTCAATTAATTACGAAGGATTGACAGACAATGCGTGCTAGCAAAGAAGGATGC
>NW_008442724.1:0-455 GCF_000622305.1 Nannospalax galili
ATGACTATGAGGTGTCTGCAGGATGCAATTTAAGAGAGATTTGTTTGCTTCGAGGTGTCACAGATTTTAGCCCACAGTGACTGCTCTTCTGCATTTTTGTCTGTTGTGTGTCTGTGGTGTGGCTGGCAGAAGCTCTACAGCCGTTGCAGCCAGTAAGGAGCAACCACAAATGGTTCCTCAGCAAAGCCACACTCTGTCACCCACTTCCTCTAAAAAGACCCCGCATCTTAAAATGTGCATCATCCCCAACAAAATGCAGCTTGCTGGCAGCCCAGCCTCTGTCCCATGGACCTAAGGGGTATTTGTCTTACTCAAAACATAACAGTTAATGTTCAAACCACTCACGTCCTGACTTTAATTTGACTGTGGTGATTTTGTGGTGTTTCATGAGTTATTCCAATTCCCTTTACTTGTACTTTATGATGATACACATAAAAAGTTTAGCAATGTGAACT
>NW_008442725.1:0-455 GCF_000622305.1 Nannospalax galili
GTCTGCAGCTGCTCACACTGCCTGCTTCTCACCTGACTCCTGGAGTCTGCGTAGTGACTCTGTGCCGACTTTACCCCCACGTGGAGGGCCCCAGCACACCCGCAACATCTGGCTCCCAACGTGGGTGCCCCATGCTGGCATGGGCATTGACCTTCTTGAGGTCTGGCCATCATTGTGGTAGCCGCTTTTCTCTTCTGGACCATGTTCCTTGCACTCTTCTGCTGGCCATGCATCGACCCGTCGGAGATCTGCCTTAGTTTCGCTTTCTCCACCTGTGACAGCCTGGGCACCTCTCCCCCACTTTTTTCCGTGTTGTGAGATGCCCCCTGCCTGAAGTTTCCATAAGTCAGCCCGTATGTGTTACATGTGCCTTTGGTTCTCCCATGGGTGAGCGTGAGAACCCACACCTTCCCTTTTCCCTTGTCCTGTCTGTTGATTAGGGAGGTACACATTTT
>NW_008442726.1:0-455 GCF_000622305.1 Nannospalax galili
ATTTTGAAGAGATATTGGAGCATTGTGATGTCACAGTGGGGCATTGTGAAGGCATATTGAAGCACTGTGAGGGCACTTTGGGGCATTGTGATGGCACAATGTGGGTTTGAGGGCACAGTGAAACATTATGATTATATATTTGAGTAATGTGATGGCATATTGAACATTGTTGTGGTACATTGGGGCATTGTACTGGCACATAGGGGCATTGTGATGACACGCTGGTGCACTGTTACGGCACACTGAGCATTTGGATGGCACATTTGAACACTGTGATGACACATTGGAAAATAATGATGGCACATTGAGTATTGTGATGACATACTGGGGCCCATAATGGCGCACTGAGCATGGATATGTCTCAGTGTAGTTTTATGATGACAAATTGGAGCATTGTGATGACACTGTGGCATTGTGAAGGATCATTGAGCATTGTGATGACTCATTGGTGCATT
>NW_008442727.1:0-455 GCF_000622305.1 Nannospalax galili
TTTTTTCTGGCCCTCTGATGTTGACCAGCATCTCAGGGACTGTGCTGGTAGTGTAGCAAAGGTCCAGAAGGGAGAGATTGGAGACAAAAAAGTACATGGGGCTGTCAAGCTGGGGGTCCAGGAGGGAATCTAGGAAAAAAAGGAAAGATTTCCAATAAGGCAAAGGTGTAGGCCACTAGAAAAATTACAGAGTCTTCTTTAGAACTTGTAGAGAGGTCACTTCTAAGAAGCCAGCTCCAGTTTATGGCTGTCCACAGAGCCACAGATCAGCAGGGGCTTCCCCATTTCCCTGAGTTACCATCTTAGCTGCATCCTGTTTAAGCCTCTGCAATTAATTGTAATTATTACTGCTGTCACTGGCTTGTCCAGAAGAAAAGAACCAGAGGGACCAGGGGCGAGAAAAACTCAGAAACAAGTGGAAAATGTCTCTAACAAAACACCATCTTCAGAGTTTG
>NW_008442728.1:0-455 GCF_000622305.1 Nannospalax galili
CCATCTCTCCAGCCCACCATAGAACAATTTCAAATCATGAGTGAGGGGCCCCTGAATGTGGCCTGCTCTTCCTCCTGTGTCCTGCTCTGTGGAAAAAGTGGAATTTGCTAAAGAGCCAGATCCTCACAGTACATGGCTGCTAGTGGGGAAGGCTGTGGACTCCCTACAAAAGACTTCCCTCCTTAATGATCTGGCTGTCCTGCTCTGAGGAGTACACTAGGACTGGGGTGCACACTGGGCCACAATCTCCTGGTCACCAATGAGAGCAGCAGAGGAGTGACCTGTCGTGTGATAAGGAAGTGCAAGGCAAGTTCTCTGAGGCAGTGGTGAACAGACCTTTGAAGAGTCATCATACCAGGATACATACAGGTAAGGTGTGGTCTCATGTTGGGCAAGTTGAGATTTTCTTTTTCTTCAAGATTTTATTTTTATTGATGGGTGTGTCTGTGGGGGGG
>NW_008442729.1:0-455 GCF_000622305.1 Nannospalax galili
CACTTTGGGGCATTGTGATGGCACACTGAGCCTTGTGATGTCATATTGGGTCACTGTGAGAGGAATTGGAGAAATGTGATGGCACATTGAGCATGGTGATGAAAACTGGGGCATTGTCAGGGCAATTGAGCATTGAGGTGGCATATTGAAAATTGTCATGACACACCGGGTCATTGTGATGGTACACTGAGAACTGTAATGTCTCATTGGAGCATTGTGATGATACATTGCAGCATTGTGATCGCACACAGAGGTATTGTGATGGCACTTTGATCACTTATGATATATTGGTGCATTGTGAGGGCACAGTGAACATTGCGCTGGCACATTGAGCACTGTTATGTACATTGGGTGATTGTGATGGCACACTGTGCATGGTGATGTCACACTGGAGCATTGTTATTACACATTGGAGCATTGTGATGACATATTTGAGCATTGTAATCACACATTAG
>NW_008442730.1:0-455 GCF_000622305.1 Nannospalax galili
ACAGCACGTGCGTCTCATACATCACAGAACTCGTCCGTGCTAAACTCATCAGTGAGTTCACTGAATCCGTGGTCATTTTTCCTGCCTCTCTCCACTTCCCTCTCCGGATTATTCAACAGTGTTTGATGGACTCTTTCTTCCTGGACGTTGAGCAAACTGAAATGTGAGTTTGTCTCTGGGAGTGTCTGAGTCGGGGTCGGGAGGTAAAAAGCAACTTTCTGTTTTGCTTCCCACCTCCTGGTCCTCGGCTCTAAATGTTCACGGTCCAGGCCCTCAGCTCACCCACATTCTGTTGCAGGCCCGTGTCCTTCACAGGACATTCCTTCCATCTGTCTCTGAAAATCTTTATTCAGTGTAGCTGTCTCAGAAGAAAATAATTAGAGGATATGAATTGAACTTTTGGGGCTGGGCATGGTGGCACACACCTTTAGTCCCAGCACTTGGGAGGTGGAGGC
>NW_008442731.1:0-455 GCF_000622305.1 Nannospalax galili
AACAGAACACAGGAGAAAGGAATTTTATATGCATATATTTGATTTTATTGGGGAATTTGGACAATATTGTGCACAAATGAAAAGGGGGAGTGGCATACTGGAAGGACAGAGGGAAGAGCAGAGCCAAGGGAACCTTGAAGGTGGCGGCGAACAGCCATCAAGCTGAACACTAAGACCTCATTTGAGAGGGATCAGAGGTTGGACAGTTGCACGGGTACTGGGGTCGCAGATGTTTTTCCGTGAGAAGGTTGCCATTAGTTTGGAAAGTCTTCAGATAGAAAGACTAGAAACACCAAAGAATGGAGCAGAGTCCAGGACCAGAGAGACATGGAAGAGACAGCAAGTGAAGAGAGGACTTGTGCAAAGAGCAGCTACCAGAAGCACCAACCTGCTTGTGGAGGGGTCCTAGCAGCAGCACTGCTTCTTACAGCCACACTTCTGCTGACAGCAGCACT
>NW_008442732.1:0-455 GCF_000622305.1 Nannospalax galili
CTTGTCAATCTAAATACGTGCTTTCCTGGTGGAAACATAGTGCTTTTTGCAAACTACTTACTGTAGTCAACACGAATCAAGAGTAGCATTTTGCATTTAACCAATTTCCTTATGAATTGTATGCAAAACGGACTTACCATCAAAGTCAGTCTGGTTGCTTTAGGAAAATATGTGTGGATTTCTTATCTAAGTGCTTGGTTACCATAGAAAGAACAGTCCTTCTAGCAATGCACTTACTTCAGTTAATACAATTGAACTGAAACATTTTGCGTTTAACCAAGTTTCTAATGAGTAGTATGCAAAATGACTTGCCATCAATGTCAGTCAGGTAGCTTAAGAAAAATATCTGCCCTTTCTGTATCTAAGTATATGCTTTCCTTTGGAAAAGAGAGTACTTCTTTCCAAGTATTTACTGTAGTGAAAACAAATGAAGAGTAGCATTTTTCATTTAACCA
>NW_008442733.1:0-455 GCF_000622305.1 Nannospalax galili
CAAACAAAAAAACAGCAGAGAAAATAGTATAACGTGTACACAGTACAGTCACTATTTTCCATCTGCCTTGCCACCCCCCGTGGTGTAGCTTGGAAAAGATGTGAATATTCACTTATAAGAATGAGTGTGCAGTGGGAAATTTGACTATGTTATCCTGGAAGAAACTTTGTTTCATTTAGAGCTCTCAATAAAGTTTCACTATGGTACAAGTGAGGATGTATATTTAAGTATTTATTACAGTTTTTAAAAAGTCCAACAAGCCAAAATTTCATCCAGTACTCTTCAAAGAATATATTTCCAATGTTGGTGGAAATGATTGTCTTGTGACCTGAAAACAGTCAACCCGGAAAAACTGTGAACTCAGGGATCTCCTACAAAAGACCTTTTCTTCTGTGTGACTTCAGCTTCTAGAGATAAGAGTTTCCCTTCAACATACACAAACAACCCACACAGGC
>NW_008442734.1:0-455 GCF_000622305.1 Nannospalax galili
AAAAATCTTTCTCCCTTGAGTTGCTTTTGTCTGGATATTTTAGCAGCAGAAAAAGAAACTAAAACAGGAAGAGTATGCTGGTTAGCTTTGTCAACTTGACACAAGCTAGAGTCACCTGGGGAGAGGGGCCTTAATTGAAGGATTTTTCAGATCAGATTGATTTGTGGCTATCTGTGTCTGTGAGGCATTTTCTTAATTGCTAATTGATGAGAAGGGCCCAGCCCACTGTGTGCGGTGCCATCCTAGGTAGGTGGTCCTGGGCTGTATAAGAAAAATAACTGAACAAGCCAGGGAAGTAAGCCAGTAAGCATATATTCCTCTGTGGTCTCTGCTTCAGTTCCTGCCTACAGGATCCTGCCTCTAGCTCCTGTCTGGGCTCCTTTGATAACAGGTTGTAGCCTATAAGATGAAATAAACTGTTTCTTCCCTCAAGTTGCATTTAGTCAGTGATTTAT
>NW_008442735.1:0-455 GCF_000622305.1 Nannospalax galili
CACACAGCCTCTCCCCTGACCACACAGCCTCTCCACTGACTGCACAGCCTCTCCACTGACCACACAGCTTCTGGACATTGTTTTGAAGGTCCAAGGGTGACTTCGATGGAAATGGCCTGTGTTGAGGGGCATTTTGAGGTTGATGATCAATTTCAGTTTCTGTCATTGGGTGATGGAGAAGCAAAGATTCAATGGTCCTAGATCTGATGTCACTGGACCAGTGACAAGCCATGGGACATGTGTGCCCTTGTCAATGGCTCTTACAGAGTCTAAGTGTCATTGGGGATCTGTCTTCTCCACCCCCACATCTACTCACCAAAGGGAGGGATGGTGTGGCTCCTGTTGACAGCTGTAGCAGAGGTCATAGGTCATCCTGAGTCCAGAATTCCAAAGGGCCCATCTTGAAGGTATGGCTTTTCATTTTTCAATGGCAGGCAGCTGAAAGGGGGATCTTT
>NW_008442736.1:0-455 GCF_000622305.1 Nannospalax galili
CAGCTAATTTAGCGGCCCGCCAGCTCTATCTCAGTAGTGGTAGCTAACATCCAGGTAGAAAGTAGAGACCATTAGAAGTCAAAAGCATTGTGGAGTGCGAGGCAGAGTCCAATAATGGCCTAGTTAGGCAGGTGTGCTTAGTGGGTGTCATGGACCCAGAGGAGACTTTGAGTCTGAGATGGGGAATTCCACACTAATAGCATGAGAAGGGACACGCTTGATCACACCCTCCTCATCCCGCCTGACTCTGTGTACAGGCAATCAGTCCTGCGGTTGCTGCAGCTTCAGCAGGTGCAGGGGGGCTGTGATGAGGAAACATTCACAAGAGCAATGTAGTGAGAGGTTAGAATAGGGGGGATTCTGGTAAGGGCAGAAGATAAGGTTAGGGGGAGTAGGTGGTCTTGTTTTTCAGGAGTTGTGTGGAACAGAGCCTTGGATGATGCTGGTGGGGGGGG
>NW_008442737.1:0-452 GCF_000622305.1 Nannospalax galili
AGAGAGAGAGAGAGAGAGAGAGAGAGAGAGAGAGATATTGAGGGACAGAAGTGACCACTTCTAATATTTGTATGCATTTTGTTTTACTAGAACCATCACCTGTATCTTGAAAGAGTGCCATGCTTATCAGTGTGCTGTGGTTTTAAACTTTGTTTCATTCATTTATTAGTTATTTGTGTGTCTGTCCATTCACTGACCTGAGGATTGCACATTCACCCTCCCACACACCAGGCAAGCACTCTACCACTGATCTACCACTTCAGAATTCTAGATTTCCTTTTTATTTTGAGAAAGGCTCTCACTAAGTCCCCCAGGCTGCCCACGAACTCAGTCTCTAGTGCAAGAAATGTTTGAACTTACCATCTTGCTGCCTCATTCATGCCACCAGCAGCTGGCATTACAGGTCTGGCTAAATGTTTCATTTAGTAAACTTGATCAATACACTGAAGACA
>NW_008442738.1:0-455 GCF_000622305.1 Nannospalax galili
CACACACGCATGAATGAATGAACTAACAAAGCTGAAGCCGAAATAAATTCCAAAAGATAGACTTTTTTTGCAATGATGTCTGTCACCTATGTTAAATAGGAAATCTCATAGCATATTCTAGTGGTATAACTTTGATATCCTAGAGTATTCCATTCTCCTTAAATCTTCTTAAAATCTACAATAAAAACATTAGAAAATAATTCTGAATTATCCAAAATTTTACATCAAATCAACCTAAGTATGTAAGAATTGCTAACCCAGACATAGCATAAACACTGAAGTAACACAGGTCAAATTCCAAAGAAGGAAGGACCAAGCAACACTTTCATTAATGTACATTCCACTTAAGCCTGCAAAGTGAAACATGCTCATCTTGAGTTTGGTTTCAGGAAACACATTGCGCCTCTCGAAGATTACCTATCATTCTCCTTCCGGTGGGAAAATGAATCTTATCT
>NW_008442739.1:0-455 GCF_000622305.1 Nannospalax galili
TTATTTATCTTTTTTATTTCTGTTATTAACTTTTTATTTTATTTTGTTTTTAGCTTGAGCTTATTTGCTTTTCATCTATGACAATATTCTCAGTGGAACAATTTCTCAGTTCACTTACACTGATTAATTTTTCTTTTTCATCTACCTTGAAGATCTCGGGAATTTTATCTTCACCAATGAATATCTTGGTCTGTCAGTCCTACCTGGTTGATGTCTGTTGATGCATATGTTTGTTCCCTTTGCTAACAGAGGTTCTGGAAATTGATAAAATTTGTCTATATCTCTTTGGGAATTCTCATATTTGTTCATTGCTGTTGCTGCTGCCGCTGCTGTTGTTATTTGTGACAGGGTCAAGTTTTCTATTCTGGCTTGATCTTGAACTTGAAATCCCTCTGCTTCAAGCTTTTAAGGCCTGGAATTACAAGCACTACACCCACCTTTTCATTAGTCTTTCA
>NW_008442740.1:0-455 GCF_000622305.1 Nannospalax galili
GGAATATCTTGATTAGGTTAATTGAGGTGTGAAGATGGGAAGACTGACCTTGAATGTGGGTGGCACTATTCTATGGACCCCAGCCCTGGGCTGCATGAAAAGGAGAAAGCACGCTGGACACCAGAGTTCATCTCTCTCTGCTTCCTGACTGCGGGTGCCAGGTGACGAGCTGCCTCAGTCCCCTGTCACCATGACTTCCCCTCCAGGATGGACTGTACTTTTGAACTATGAGCCTTAATGAACCATTCCTTCTTTAAACTGCTTTTGTCAGGATATTTTATCATAGAAATAGGGATACACTCACTTAAATAAAAATTAGGTATTTTCAGTGACATAAGAAACTAGAGCATGCTGTTCCCTAAGGAGGAAGCAGTCTAGAAGGGAGAAGTGCAGACATGGGCGAGGGGGCCAGTAATGGAGAAAAGTCCCTGGGACGTAGTGGGGATCAATCTAGA
>NW_008442741.1:0-455 GCF_000622305.1 Nannospalax galili
AAAATAATAAGTAAAAAATATTTTTAAGGTCAACATTAAATTCTTAATCCAATTCATATTTTCAAACAATAGAATGAAATGAAGAAACACTTACTTCTTTGTCAGTTTTTAACAAACTTTCACTACCAGACACTGACGAGGTACCTAATGCCTGCCCAAGAGGACGGACCACTGCATTTGCCACCTCTCGCCCAACGCTCTCTGGATAGCTGTGCAGCACACTGGTATGGCCTTGATCATTCTGAATCACCAAATGCAGTGACCGCCACTCAGAGTACATTGTGCTGTTAAAGTGCTATCCAAATGACACCTGAAAAGACAAAACACGTGCATGTCAAATTATGCCACTGCAAATTCATTTTTTAAAGGAAAAGATTTACACTAGGTGGCATAATAAAGTGGACTACAAACACAATGATTCCAGAAAACACAGCAAACCAGGAAGAAAAAAAAAA
>NW_008442742.1:0-455 GCF_000622305.1 Nannospalax galili
TCCATGATTGTCTGGGGTGGTAGGCCGCATGTTTCCTCTGGGTGCTGGTGTGCTTAACTGGCTGTTCACGTGTGCTGTGTGTTTTGGTGTGGAAGCGGGCCCTCCTGCATGCTGCCCTTACATGTGGCATGGACAGTTCTCGGGAGAGTGTCCTGGCTTCCCTCATCTTGTGAGTTACCAGGTGTCCACCTCATACCCATGCTGGTCTGTCTCCATTGCTTCAGGAGGGTCAGTTGTGTTCCCAAAGATGACAGTACCATAGCAGAAAGCAATCTTTCCAGGCTTCTGCTACATCTGTTCTGTCCCCTGAGTTATGTAAAATATTTTAAACACCTGTACAATGTACATTTTCTCCCATGAATATTTATTGCATTTGTAAAATGAAGAGCTTGTTCCGAATAGACTGCTTTACTACCAATTTATAATGATCAGTTTTTATTTTGAAAGTTAATAGA
>NW_008442743.1:0-456 GCF_000622305.1 Nannospalax galili
TCTACGTGCTCTTCTGTGGTGAAAGACACCAGCTTTTCCTCTTGTCACCTGTCACTGAGCAGGGAGATAATCATAGACACACGGAGTTGCACGTCCCCGTAGGTTCTGCTTCATCTTTGCCTTTTCACAGCTCCCATCATCATTCAGAGCCAACTGCTAATGAGGCAGCCTGCAGTGACTCCAAGCCTAGCATTAGCTACAGGGGTTGCTTAATCAGATTCTCCAAAGGTTGAATATATAATTTAACATAACACATCCCTGATTCTATAATATTCAGAGTGATCAGATTAATAGATGCTTTACTAAAACCTCTGTCACTGCAAGAAAAGAAAATTATAGGGTAATTTTTATGACAGCAGCAAAAATCCTCAAATATTATATAACTAAATCCAGCATGAAGCATAAGATTTATAATCATTTCATTATGAAAGGGTTTCTTATTTTAAATAATATTCT
>NW_008442744.1:0-455 GCF_000622305.1 Nannospalax galili
CCTCTGCCTCCAGAGTGCTGGGATTAAAGGTGTGTGCCACCACGCCCAACTTATTATTTGTCTTTTAAATTTAAAGCCTATTGAGTCTAATCTGTTTTCCAAGTGTTCTTGGGTATGTGACTCTTCCTTATAGTCTGTTTAACCTACCAGGAGAACACTAATAGGAAAACTCACTACCCCTTTCCCAGAACTTATCAACAGCCAGTAAATCGTCAACTATGACTGGACTTCCTGTCCACCTCTGGCATTCATGCTGGGACTTTGACTGGAATGACTTTTATAATAACCTGGAATAATGACTTTTAATTACCCCCCACTAAAACCATGTGCTCTTGTGTTTTGTGACCTGGACACTTGACCTCGTTTCCTGGGAACCTCAATTTAGCACTCCATCTAAAAAGATAATGAATGAATGTGGGTATGCTTGAGAATTAACATATCAAATTGCTGAAAGG
>NW_008442745.1:0-456 GCF_000622305.1 Nannospalax galili
AAACAGAGTTGAGAGGGAAATTGTATAGTACTTGCCATGCTCATTAGGTAAGAAGAGAGATTCAAAAATCAGTAATCCAAACTTTCTTCTTAGGAAACCAGTAAAAGAATGGGAATGTCAATCCAGAGTAAGAAGAGGAAAATAAATCATGGAAACCAGAACAGAGATCAGTAGAATTGAAGACAGGACTATGATAGTGCATATTCATAGAAGCAAAGCTGGCTTCGGAGCTCAATGCAATTGGTAAAGTGCTTGTCCAGGGGACTCTAAGCAATCACACGCACCCGGTCACCCTCTCCTCATTTTCCCACTCTCTCTGGAACCCTTCCTCCCAGCTTGTTCCTCTTCTACATTCATGTCTGGTTGTACCCTGAAGAAAAATGCATACTAATTTTTATTATATTTATCTTGTTATGTAATGTAAACATTTTCCTCAACGTTTTCGAAAAGAGTTAT
>NW_008442746.1:0-455 GCF_000622305.1 Nannospalax galili
GGCTACAGGGAGACCCTGTCTCAAAAAGACCAAAAAAGAAAAAAGAAAAAAAGATAAGTATGTCAAAAAAGACAAATAAATAAATAAAAAATTTTAAAACCAAAACTCCTTGGCTGGAGGTATGGTCCAGTGTTACTGAGCTTGCCTAATACATGTAGGACCCTGGTTTTGTTCTCTAGTGTAAAATAAATAAAAGAAATTTCTGGAACTTAGAAATAAGAAAACATTCTCCCTCCTCTGAAGACATAGAAATGCTCAGAGCAGGTGAAGAAATATTCATTATGTCATGAGAGAAAAGAAGTCAAAGGAAGGTGAAATCCTGCACTATAACTACAGAGGTGCCAAGTTTGGTTCCCAGCACCCGCCACAAGTGGCTCACGATCACCTGTGACTAAAGCTCCACATGCCCTCTCCTGACATCCTTGGGCACAGCACAGGGTGTGCATGTATGCACA
>NW_008442747.1:0-455 GCF_000622305.1 Nannospalax galili
CTCTGCCACCTTGGCTGAGGTTCATGTATCAGATCAGATAGCTATTACCTAGGACAAGGACCATGAAGACCATCTTATTAATTTTAGGGGGAATTTATTTATTTTTATTTTGTGTGTATGAATTATCTGGATGTTTGTAAGTGTACCTGTGTTGTACAACACCCACGGAGGTCAGAAGAGGGTGTCAGATTCCCTGGAACTGGACTTACAGATAGTTACTAGCTGCCATGGCCATGTGAGTATCTCTGCAAGATGGCTCTTAACCACTGAGCCATCTCTCTAGCCCCTTAGGATGTATCTTTAAAGGAGGGCGGTAGAGGGCTAGCTGTCTATCAGAATGCATTTCCCCTCCCTTCACTGTCATCACACTGGGCAAGGCACGGTGGTACACATTATAATCCCAGCCTTGTAGGAGAACTTTGCATTGGAAGCAAACCTGGACTATGTGTTTGTGT
>NW_008442748.1:0-456 GCF_000622305.1 Nannospalax galili
ACCCATGACTCCTCCATGGCACCCCAAACAGATTTCCTGCATTCTGTTATATATGTTAGGTCCTGTCCATCAATCATTTGAACCCATGTCCCTCATTACAAGTTCATCCACTGGAGTCTATCTAGTCAACCTATCTAGAGACAATCCCTTAAGAACATCAATTCTCCCTTACCTTGCAGTTATTAGTTTTCAGTAGTTCCTAGGCTAAGGCCTGGGCTTGCTGCCCTTTCCCCATTTCTGTGCTGGATTTTTGTCTGATTGAGTCAACATGGGTCTTCTACATGCTATCACCATGGCTGCAAGCTTATATGAGCAAGTTCTCAGAGGCCTGAAAACCTGTTTCCTTATGTTCATGCACCAACCTGGACTCTTACAATCTCTCTTCCCATTCTTCTACAATGGTCCTTGAGCTCTGGCTAGGTGATGGTTATTATAGGAGTCCTATCCAGGGAAACA
>NW_008442749.1:0-456 GCF_000622305.1 Nannospalax galili
TCTTGCCCCATCCAAATCCCCACTCCCCAATCCAGGTACCCCGTTGCAGATGCCGCGGGTTCGGGACACTAAGAAAAGGGTAAGTTTTTTTAAATTTTTCTCTGGTACATTTTAGCAGGGAAGGAAAAGTCTGAACCCAGTGTCCTGTCCTCTACTTATAATCAAATTTGTGCTGGTTTATACAAGGCCAAGCAAGCGAGAAAGTCCCTTCAAACTCCTCAAAATGTTACTCCTCAGCTAAGTTTGCTGGCCTTTTCTCTCTAGATACCTGTCTATCAATGATGACCAGGAGCTGGTGAAAACAGAATCTTCACTGAAAATGTCTTGACTGCCTCTCATGTGGTACTGTGCTGTGTTTTGTTTCATACATGAAAAGGGGGTCAATGCATGGGGAAAAAATACAGAGCAAAAACAGTCAGAAACTTAAAAACTTGGGATACGTAACAGGTGTGTATC
>NW_008442750.1:0-456 GCF_000622305.1 Nannospalax galili
CATTTTGGAGCATTGTGATGTCACAGTGGGGCATTTTGAAGACATATTGGAGCACTGTGATAGCACATTGGGTCATTATAATGGCATATTAGGGTATTTTGTGTGCACATTGAGCATTTTGATGTCACACTGAGTATTGTTATGACACACTGGAGCATTTTGATGTCTCACTGAGCACTGTGACTTCACATTCGAGCACTGAGATGACATATTGGAGCATTGTGATGGCATATTAGGGCATTGAGATCGCACTTTAAGGCATTGTGATGATACATTGAACATTGTATGACACATCGGTGCATTTTGATGGCCTCTGGGCACTGTCATGTCACATTGGAACATTGTGATGATACATTGGAGCATTGTAATGACAAATTGGAACATTGCGATGACCGATTGGTGCAATGTTATGGCACACTGAGCATTGTGGTGACACAAGAAACATTGTAATAGCAC
>NW_008442751.1:0-456 GCF_000622305.1 Nannospalax galili
TATATAATATATATTATATATTATATATATTTAATTCTCAATTGGAATAGGAATTTTGTTCAGTTATAGAAAACACACCTAGAATAAAAGAATCCCTGGGTTCAAGAGTCAGCACAGAATATACTGGATGTAGTGTTGCAGCCCTCTTATCCCAGCATTCTGGAGGGAGATGCAAACAGGAAGATCAGAAGTTCAAGCTTATTCTCCTTTATAAAGCCAGTTTGAGGATGGGAGACTCTGTTTCAAAAACAAAAAACAAGAGCCTAGAGAAATGAATCATCAGTTAAGAGTACTGGCTGCTCTTGCAGAAGATCTGGGTTTGGCTCCCAGAACTCACTTTACAGCTAACAACCATTAGTACCTCCAATTCTAGAGGTTCCAATTCCCTGTTCTGGCCTCCACAAGCATTGCACACCATGGGTACACTTACATACATAAAGACAAAACATTCATAAA
>NW_008442752.1:0-456 GCF_000622305.1 Nannospalax galili
AGCCACTGTATAGGAAACTGGGTCCCACAACTGAGCCACTGTATAGGAAACCTCTACGACTCACACTTCAGAACAAGCCTTTGAATGCATCTGATAATGAAGTAGGTACTTCTAAGGATCTTTAACTGGACATGACCTCTGACAGCCTTAAACGAGCCCACAAGTTTGTCTCTTGCCAAGTCATGGACCTAGGAAAAGTAAGAAGTAGCTATTAATCAGGGTAGTCTGAAAGGAAGGAAACAGGAGCGTCCGAGGCCATCGTGGCTGCTCTGATGACTTCAGATCTCTTGGCAAGCTAAGCTACAGGGTGGGAGGAACGTATGACAGCAATTACTGGACCATGTGGGTGATTATTGGGAAATCGTGGAAAAGAGGAAAAGAGCCAGGATACCGAAGAATGGAAAATATTGCTTCAGTTTTCAGAAGGGGACGAGGGGTATTTACTGAATTACAGAT
>NW_008442753.1:0-456 GCF_000622305.1 Nannospalax galili
AGTCTGCAACAAGCAGGTGGAATTCATGCTTTATGGTACACATTGGACCAGAGGGCTAAGTTTGATTGTGGCCAAAGACTAAACTCCAGTACGGAACCTACCCCATAAATGCCCTGGAGACAAGAGAAGGGGAGGGGTCTGCTCTGCTTTACTCACACAGGGGCATCCAAAGACAGCTGCGCATCTAAGGTGCAGCATCCAGCCCAGTAAAGGCTCCCAGTGAAAGCAGAGAAACTAGGAGCTGGAAAAAGCAATTTCTGCTGCTATTTCCTCATTTTGTATGGTTCAAGCAGGAAAAGAGAGAACCATTCAAGTTTATGAAAAAGAATCAGGGATTCTTATTATCTCAGCATTGGCAAACTCACTTTTCCTCTTCTAAAAAATAATTATCAAACTCTTAAAAGTGTCCATGGCAGGGTTTCAAAGACACAAAGCCATGTAGTAAGAATTGCAGAC
>NW_008442754.1:0-456 GCF_000622305.1 Nannospalax galili
TTTAGCTCTGTTTTCCTCGTGCTTTTCCCAAACGGTCTGCCAGGTCTCACACGGCTTGCTCCTCCCCGTAAACACTGACAAGAGTCCATCAGCTGCCTGCCTTCCTTCTTTTGGACTTCAGAGACAACAGTGAGCCTGACTTAGATGGCTGGGAGTCACAGTTCTTGTCCTGTGACTGCAGCTCCTTCGGCTGTGTGTGCTTGTTTCCTGGATGGCAGGCTTCCATTTGCCCCGCCCAATACTCACTCTCCTCGGTCTGTAACTCTGGCTGCTTCCTTGTCAGACCTGAACATTGTGACTCAACAGGCCACCCTTTCTCTGCTCTTCACATGGGACATGCCAGGCCTGAGTTTCCATGAAGGTGATTGGACTGAGTTCTCCCATTTGTCCTCCTCAACACATTTCCTTGGACAAATTCATCTTGTGTAAGTGTAGTGTTTATTTATTTATTTATTT
>NW_008442755.1:0-455 GCF_000622305.1 Nannospalax galili
CTGCTCAGCCTGCTTTCTTATAGAACACAGGCCCACCTGCCCAGGGGTGGACCACGCACAGTGGGCTGGGCCCTCCGCCATCACTCAATAATCAAGAAGATGCCCCATGGATGTGCCATAGGCCAGTCCACTGAAGGAAATTACCCAATTGAGGCTCCCCCAACCCAGGTGTGTCAAGTTGAGACGAAAGCTATCCGGTATAGTTGCTGTGGATGAAAACATGAGGTCAGCATTATTTTCTAATTAAAACTTCACTCTGAGCCATCCTTTTCAAATCCTTTCTACTTTTCAATGCTGAATTGTGACTTTTTTTCAAATATTACTCTTGATACAGAAAATTTCAAAGTTGGGATAGTATATAAAATATTATGATATAAAGAAAGAAGTATCTGCTGTCCAGTTTTACTTGGATTATTCACATTCATGACTTAAATGAGCAAATTCTACACACAGCA
>NW_008442756.1:0-456 GCF_000622305.1 Nannospalax galili
GAAACATCAAACAGAAACCAAAAAGATTGAGAACATTATAAGGGAATACTTTTAAAAACCTACAGAGCACTGAGTTGAAATACTAAAAGAAACAGATGGGTTTCTAAAAGCATGGGAACCAACAAAACTAAACCAAGAAGATATCAATGGCTTAAACAGACCCATAACACATAAGGAAATTGAAACAATAATACACAACCTTCCAACTAAAAACAGCCCAGGACCAGATGGATTTACTGCAGAATTCTACCAGACCTTTTTAGAAGATCTACATCCAATACCATTTAATTCATTCAAAAAGATAGACATGGAGAGAGAACTTCCAAATTCTTTCTATGGAGCCAGCATCCCTCTAATACCAAACCAGGTAAAGACAGAACCAAAAAAGAAAACTGTAGACCCATATACATAATGAATACAGATGCAAAAATTCTAAACAAAATACTTGCAAACTGC
>NW_008442757.1:0-456 GCF_000622305.1 Nannospalax galili
GAATCATCTTCCTTCCTTGCCTTCTCTCCCCTCTTCCTCTCTCCCCTTCCTCCTCCTCCTCTTTCTTCTCCCTTTGCAGCTCCCCCTCTCCTCCTTCATCCCCTCTTCATCCCATCCTGCTCCTCCTCCTCTCTCTCTTCTCTTTTCCTCAGTGTTTGGATCCTACAAGTATAGGGGGCATCCCAGGAGCCTGCTGCAGTTGGAGAGGATCCTATAGTGATTCTGTGGCAGAAGGTCACAGATGTCTCTCTTTGGGAAATTTGACCATGGGAAAAATGGACTTGGAGCTACCTATTCTCAGCCGTTGGGGGTAGCCTTTCTGCCTGCTAGCTGTATGGCCCTTCGACCAATACTGAGCCTCTCCAGGCCTCAGTGTCTTCAATCATTGTATGCATTTAGGGAAGTCACGTGTGTAAGGCTAGTGTAGTATATAGAAATCTAGTAAGTTCTTAATAA
>NW_008442758.1:0-456 GCF_000622305.1 Nannospalax galili
CTTGAGTTGGTGGAGTTGGTGAGGGTCTGCAGCTTACAGGACCAGTTTATCCGGGAATAGAAAGGCACTGATGTCCTGGCTGAGTTTAGATGGCAGGTTCTTAGCTATGACATCTGAGCAAAGGCAACGGATAAACTGGTCAAATAACTTTTTTATAAAGACAACGGAAATGTTTGAATCTTTTTAAACTAAAATAAAATCAACTTTCACAAAGGTTAAAAACTATTTTAAAAAATACAATCTATATGATTTAGTCAAAAGGAAGATTAAAAGATTTGAAGAGCTCGTTCAGTGGTTAAGAGCACTGGTTGCTCTTATGGAGGGCCTGGGTTTGGGTATCAGCACCCACATGGTGGCTAACAAGTCTCCCCCTAACTCCAGTTCTGCAGGACAGACAGGGGATCTGGCGGTGGTGGTGCACGCCTTTAATCCCAGCACCTGGGAGGCAGAGGCAGG
>NW_008442759.1:0-456 GCF_000622305.1 Nannospalax galili
CAGTAAGACCCATCTTCACTTCCCTCTGCCAATTCTTCAGCTTAGATATAAGGACCATTCAGCTTGCTCTAATGGCAGCTGCCTAATGTGGCTTCAGCTTGTATTTACAATGTATTCAGTACACTAAATTAGGGTATTTTTAAAGTCTGACACCTGCTACAGCTTTTGAACACATGAGACTCAGGCGATATCCTTTGAAAAGTTAAGCTTTCACTTCGGGGTGAGAGACTATTTTGGTTGGTCTGACTAAGCTTTTGAATGGCAGCTGATGAGATCTTTTCTGTTCTGTGGTGAGAGTCATAGGGGCCCTCTCCACCATCACTGGGTGAAACATTTCCAAAATACCAAGGTCATCAGAGCAGCCCTTGACTCCTCATTCCTCAGGCTGTAGATGATGGGGTTCACCATGGGGGTCACCACCCCATAGAAGAGGGAGATGAGCTTGTCTGCAAGGTC
>NW_008442760.1:0-456 GCF_000622305.1 Nannospalax galili
CACTGGCCTCTCATATAGAGAGGGATAGCCTGGAAACTCCTGACCTCAACTGAAATCTTACCATAGAAGAAAGACCACCTTTTCTCTCCCAGGCAAAGCTAGTGACTAAATGAGCCTCACTGTCTTACATAGCCAATCCTGAGCCTTTCCAGATTGTCAAATGAGTGAGGCTCTGTGTCTGCTCGTTCAGTATTGGAAGACCCAAAACAGCAGTATGGCTTCAGGGTTTGGCGAGAACATGGCATCCATAGTTGGATGATGTTGGGTCTACCTCTAGGCTTACAGCTCCTGGTTGGAGGACCTCAGGAACATCAGCTCCTCTCCCTGGAAGGTCAAAGCCCAAGATCACCCAGTTCTTCCCAGTTTTCAGTTCAGTTCTCACAATGCAGGGATTCCACCAGGTCACTGCAGCAAGGCTGACCTCACTCTCAGAGATCCTCATTCTCAGCTTCTCAA
>NW_008442761.1:0-456 GCF_000622305.1 Nannospalax galili
ACTAAGGGTTTTAGTGACAAGGACATCAGTGGCAACCTTGGCTAGAGAAGGTTCAGCTGCTGGTGGTGACTCTCTTTAAAGTCCTGAAAGGAAAGACAGGCTGGTTTTCTAGAGAGGCTTGTGGTTGGAGGCAGGCTTTCCTTTATTTCTGAGAGGAAATTATTTCCTTTATTTCATCTCCCACATTTAGATGCTAGTTGGGAGGAGCTAGAGGTTACAGCTACCAGAAATGAGATTTCAAGGACCTGTCTCAATAGGCCAGCGCTGTTCCTTGATGCAGTCTGTAGGTGGAAGTAGGGTAATCGACTTATCCCTTGTTCCCTGGCTCTTGCCTGGGTTTAGCACTGAGATCTGGGAAACCCCTCAGAGAGGGCAAACCAAGCTGGTTGTTCACCCTTGCTATAGATCACACAAGGACTATTATAGAGTCATAGAACAGGTTAGTCCTCTGAAGAT
>NW_008442762.1:0-456 GCF_000622305.1 Nannospalax galili
AAAAAAAAAAAACCTTTCTCGTGTCCATTTCCCCAACTTTATGTCCTCTATTGTTAGTTTTCTTTTTTCAAATGTTTATAGAGTCTACTTTGTGTCTCTCAAATACTCTTGGGTGTAGGTCCATCCTTTGGAGTCTGGTCAACCTACCAGGTATCACACTGTATAAGAAAAGGGACTCTCCCTCTCCCAGCAGCTCTCAGTTTCCTACAGGTCCTCAGTTAGGGCAGGGGCTTCTTGCCCTCCTCCCCCATCCATGCTGGGACCCAGTCTGGCTTGGGCTTGCACAAGTGTTACACATGCTGTCACAAGAGCTGTGAGTTTGTATGTGAAACTTGTCCTGTTGTGTCTATTTAACAAGGTTTCCTTGTATTCAACTACCACCTCAGGCTCCTACAATCTTGCCAACCCTCTTCCTCAATGATCTGTGAACCCTGAGCAGACAGGCTGTGATATAGC
>NW_008442763.1:0-456 GCF_000622305.1 Nannospalax galili
CTCCTCAGCTGGATCCCTATTTGTGGTGGGAATGTATAGGCCACAAGGGCAGTTGGACCTACATGGGGACAGTGGGCCCAAGCCATACAGCTGAGTCTGGCCCTAGCCAGGCATGTCCCCTGGGAATGTCCACTCCTCCACAAATCCCTTGTAGGCAGCCTCAGAAATAGCTCCCTTTCTATACGTGAGGCTCCCAAATCATCCCACAGAGTCACATCTTCCCTCAGCTTTGGGAGATGCGGTCCTCTCCCAAAAGAATTAAGCATCAAGGGACCACATGGCCATCTTCAGAGATGGGAATGATGGGCCTCTGGTGAGACAGGTGACCTACAGATGACAGGCCATACTGAGATTGGATGGCTTCAGAAAGGACAGGCAGAGAACAGTCATGTGACTGGCATGTAGAGGTGACAAGCACATTTTTTTTTTTTTCTTTTTGGTCTTTTTGAGACAGGG
>NW_008442764.1:0-456 GCF_000622305.1 Nannospalax galili
TGTGGGCATTTGGTCCTACTGGCATCCCCAAGGAAATCCGCAGCTCATCAGTTGGTCTCCCAGCTTTTCCTCCTTCAGTCTTGTCTCAAACTCCTTCCCCTCATAGGTCCCCATGGATGGTCAGCCTCTTGACACCACTTGAAGAAGGCGTCATGCAGTTTCTGGTAGTCAACATCGGTCTTCCCCATCTTGGGCCGAACCTTCTCTCGAATTTTGGACTTCATGGTCTTTTCTTCCTTCTCCTGGAGGGCCTCCCACATCTCCTGAATGCCTGTGCATTTGATAAAGTCTGGCAGCTCGAAGCAGGTACTTGTGCTTGAAACACCAGTGGCATGGCACAGGAACACAGTTCCGAGAGGCCTTGAGGTGAATTAAGAGCTTAGGGTCTTGTGCTGTCACATGGATCTCCACATGAGGCCAAGCCACCAGCTGCTTGAGTTCTAGCACTGTAAAACG
>NW_008442765.1:0-456 GCF_000622305.1 Nannospalax galili
ACTGTTAGCAGCTGATCACTACTGAATGAGGGAGGAGTCGTCTACTTAAAGGAGTAACTCTAGATAGGCTGACTAGTCTCCAATGGATAGATTCACACCAAAGAACATCTGAGCACACAGATTTGATTCAGTAGGTTTTAAAATATATGACAAAATACATGAAATTCAGTGGGGGTCAACATGGGTGGGAGGTCTAGCTATGATCAAGATACATGAAATGATAAAAGATCAATAATATATGTAATAAAATAATAAAAGTTTAAATCTAAAAAAGAAGACATGTTCACATAGACAAAAATATCAATGGAATGGGAAACAAATAACAGCAATAGTTATCATTTGTGCTGTTTATTCATCTTTGTAAAAATATCTGTCATAAGCAGCTAAATTTATTTTATTCTCAAAGTTTGAGAGTTTTCAGTTCATTGTTTTGAGTGTGTGTGTGTGTGTGTGTGT
>NW_008442766.1:0-456 GCF_000622305.1 Nannospalax galili
ATCTGTATTCTGAAATCTACTGAGATGGTCAAAATTAAGAGCCTATTCATTCTTTAAAAAAATTACAGTGTGTTTTAAAGACTGCAGCATTAGAGTCAGAAGACCTGGATTAAATTTCGTTCAGCCTCTTACAACAGCTGTGTGGTTTTTGATAAATCAATCCTTTTCTGGATTCTTATTTTCTCCTGAAACAGAGGTGATGATAATTCCTACTCAGTCTTGTTTACAAATATACTAATGTTCACCACGCCCAGCACAAATATACTAATGTTAATTTCAAGTATAACCGATTCTTAATTATTTATAATGGCTACTCCAACCTACTCACAAATAAATTGATGTTAAGTTCAAATATAATCAGTTATTGAATACTTATAATAATGGAAAACATGATCACCCCAAACCAGAAATAGTGGATAAATAAAAATTTAATAATTCTAGAATACATTCTTTTTT
>NW_008442767.1:0-456 GCF_000622305.1 Nannospalax galili
AGGTCAGCTGGGGCTACAGTGAGAAAACCAAAAGTAAATAAAGAAAAATTTAAAAACTATTCTCAAAAAAAGAAAAAATTTAAAAATATTTTTAAAAATTTATGTGTACACATATGTACACATGTGTGCAAGTGGCCAGAAGAGGCCAGAAGAGGCTGTGTAGAATTCTCTGGAGCTAGGGTTAAAGGCAGTTATGAGCCACCTAACGTGGGTGCTGGGATCTGAACACCAGTCCTCTCCAAGAGCAACAAGTGCTCTTGACTGCTGAACCTTCTCTCAGGCCCTTCACCTGGGTCCAAACCGAACGTGGGTCCTCGTCAAGAGCAGCCTGTGCTCTAACCGTGGAACCATCTCTCAGCCTCCTGTCCCAAATTTTTTAGATAAGATAACAACCTTGGTAAAGTGGAGCGTGTTTTTTGCACACCGTTGCTAAATTCCTGCCTCATATCACACACA
>NW_008442768.1:0-456 GCF_000622305.1 Nannospalax galili
TAAATAAATAAATAAAACTAAAAGCCACCAACTGTCTTAAAAGCTTTTCTACACATATCCAGTTACAGAGATGTATCAAGGATGAATAAACCTTTTCAGTATACCTTTGCCCAGAGTTACTGGTTTCCATTTGTCCCATTTGACTTATCCTGAGCAGGACTGTGGATAGGCTATAAACACATTTTCCTGACCTTTTGAGATTAAATAATAGAAGTATTGCCCCTTTATCTCTAAATACCTTAGCATACGTTTCATAAGAACCAGGACCCACTCAAACTTAACCTTAGTACAGTTACTAAAATCAGGAGATTTAATCATGATGTCATAATGTATTGATCTTAGTCCATATTTAATTTTGAGAGTCATATAACTATGTATGCTTCCCTCACCCACTGCTATCTGATGTAAAATTTCACAGTATAATTATTATGCCTCTTTAACTTGGACTAGTTCTTA
>NW_008442769.1:0-456 GCF_000622305.1 Nannospalax galili
AAGGTCAATTCCCTCATCATGCCAGTTCAACTGCCTCTCCTTGAACAAGCTTGAGCACTTCATCACTGCCTTCATATTTCCCCACAGCTTTACATGACCTCTACCCAGATCTCACTATGAGTCAATGTAAGCACCCAATACACACCTGTGCAGCCTGCACCCCCTTGGCACCATTAGGACCCCTTCAGCCTGTTGGGGTCAATCCCAGTGGTCTGGTCCCTAATTCTCTCTGGCAGATGGACATTACTCACATTCCCTCATTTGGACAACTTAAATATGTCCATGTCATAATTGATACCTTCTATAATCTTGTCTATGTGGTCCCCTTTCAGGAGAAAAGGCCACCCATGTAATTAAAGTCACAAAAATGGCCATGCTTGTCATGGGCGTGCCCCTGGACACAGGTAATGGACCTGCCTATGTTTCAGCTGCATTCAAAGCATTCTTAACTTCCTG
>NW_008442770.1:0-456 GCF_000622305.1 Nannospalax galili
GCAAGCAGTTACAGAAGCCAGATAAGCAAGCAGTCAGCAGTCCTAAAAGCCAGGTAAGTCTGAAGGGAGCCTTCCTGGGTGTGTTCCTCCAGGGTCAGCTCTTCCTGGAACTACTTGCCCCAGGCCAGAGTAGGGTCTGGGAAGGCTTACCATGATGATGTTCTTACACAAAATGGAGGAGCTCAGGCTACCACATTCTCCACTGGCTCTGGGACATGAGGCCAAATTGTGTGCCATGTTTTATCTCTCTTCCTTTTATCCTACTACAAGTACTTACTGGGTACCCTAATGAGTTTATCTAAATGTGCTGGGTAAATAATGATACACAGAACAGGATCTCTCCCTATGAGTGTTTCTAGTACAAGTTGAGTATACCATAACCAGCATGTTTAGGACCACAAGTATTTAAAATTTCAGCATGTCATGTTTTTAGACATAATGTTTGCAATATACACA
>NW_008442771.1:0-456 GCF_000622305.1 Nannospalax galili
CTGAGGCCATGCTCTTTCCCAAAGTTGGCCCGCTCCCCATCTTGTCCTTCTATCTTGGCTCATGCTTATTCTTTCACAGAGGCACAGTCCTGTCTCCTCCACTTCCCAAGATATTACTTAACTTCATTGAATGGCGAAGCCAGTTCCAATTCTATATTATTTCCCCATGACATAGTGATGCATTCTCTAAGTTGAATTAATCTCACCCTTACTCTTGTCTTCTGAAGACATATCGTTCATCATGAAAGCATAACATTTATCATATTATATAATAATTAATTGCATCCTTTGTTCCTCCCCTATACTGTCAACTCCTTGGGGTACAAAGCAAGTCTGATTAATCTTTTCAGCTGTAGAACATACCTCAGAGGCTAATACAGACTTGATTCTTAGTAGGTCTGTTGAATTGGATACTTGAGAGTTGTTTAAATAAAAACTAACCTGAATTTACCTCAT
>NW_008442772.1:0-456 GCF_000622305.1 Nannospalax galili
GCTATTATAGATTTCCACAAGAGGTCACACACAGAGAATTCAAGTCTGTGAGATGCCCTGTCCTAAATAACACACCCTCAGTTGAACTCTACACCTAAGGCTCAGGGAACATAGTGGAACACAGGGTATAGAGAATACTAATGCATCTCTCAACACTCCCCATGCAACAGAGTGCCATGCATACAGAAGGCCACAATTGGTCAAGGTTTAGAGAATAAAAGCCTGCAAAGTGTTTGTTTCTGGATAGGGCTCCTATATTAAACCAAAGTCACCCATGACTCAGGGACCATTGTGGAATATGAGTGGAAAGATTGTAAGTGCCAGGGTTGATGCATGAGCACTAGAAAATAAGAGTCTTCCAGGGTACATGCTGATATGAACAGCATTCCGAAGACCCATGCCAACACAACCAGGCAGAAACCCAGCATATAACTGGGGGAATGGGCACCTGGCCCC
>NW_008442773.1:0-456 GCF_000622305.1 Nannospalax galili
CTACAGGGAGACCCTGTCTCAAAAAGCAAGCAAACAGAAAACCCACAACCAACAAGCAAATAACCACCCCTCCTAAAACACCCCAAAACCCAACAGAGCAGCGTAGGAGAGAAGCAGCTTCCTTAGCTCACAATTCCAAGTTACTGTTCATCACTGGAAGTCAAGGCAGGAGCTTAAAGCATCTGGTCACATCTGGTCATATCAGAGCACAGAGAGAGCGAACACATATGTGCTAATGCTTAGCTCAATTTCTTTGTTCTTATAGGTACCGCACCCAGGGAACGGCTGGGTCTTCCCAATAAGCACAGTCAAGGCTGCACCCCACAGACATGACCATGGGGCCACCTGATCTAACAGTCTGTCACTGAGACTGTCTCCCCAGGTGATCCCACATTGTGTCAAGTTGACAATTAACACGAACCATCACAGTCTGCTGTGTGGCTGGGACCACAGGTG
>NW_008442774.1:0-456 GCF_000622305.1 Nannospalax galili
TGTCTATGTGTGCAATAACTATGGTTTAAGTGTGAAAATTTATTGAGTACATATTTTCAGTTTTTACTTGAAGATTTAAAAAGAAACTCACTTTTTAAGATATTATAAAGACAGTCCCTTATTAATAACTTTGTTTTTTACAAATTTAGTGTTTTTAGTTTACAAACAGGAAATAAGTGGTAACTGTTTTTTTAAATTTTTTAAACAATTTTTAAGATAACCAATCATCCATGGGTTTGAATAGGATTATGAGGAAGTCACTTATCATAACCTGTCTTGTTGAAATTAAATCAAATGAAAGGCTTTTTGAAATGTAAGTTACCAAGAATTAAATTAGTGATACTAAACATCATAAATTATAAATGTAATTTAATATAAGCACATTTTAAAATTGATTTTTGTTAGTACAAATAAATCTAGAGTCTAAATTTACATATATATATCTCCCAGGCTTAG
>NW_008442775.1:0-456 GCF_000622305.1 Nannospalax galili
AAAAAAAATTGATGTAGGAACTGTTGATTGGATGCCTAGCCTTCCTCTGCTGTCAAGCCCCAGGTTTCCAGCACACAGAACAGGCTGCAGACAGTTCAGAATTCATTGCAAAATGAAAATTCAAAGTGCCAGTATGGTGGATGGGTGGCTTTCATGATGCCAAAAGGCAACACACAGATGACTGGGGGCAAATCATCCCCTCTAGTTCCCCTCAACAACAGACCCCGAGTGTTACACTATCAACATGCCAAGAAGATGTTCCGGTGGTGCAACAGTGGAGCATCTAGTGTATGTACAACCAGCAAATTTTCAATTGGATTTAATGCCCGCTCCTAGGGGTGGAGCACACATCTGGTACTGTAGACCCAGCCAGACCCCTGGGGCAGGGGAGAAGATAGGCCCCAGTGGGAGGTCACTGTAATTGCTTTGTTAGATGGATGTGATGCACCCGCTAAA
>NW_008442776.1:0-454 GCF_000622305.1 Nannospalax galili
AAAAAATTATTTTTATTTTATGTGTATGAGTATTTTGCCTGCATGTATATAGTGCACCACATGTGTGCAATGCCTGCAGAGGCCAGAAGAGGATGTCAGATCCACTGCAATTGGAATTACAGATGACTGTTAGCCACCATGTGGGTGCTGGGAAGTGAACCTGGCTCCTCTGTAGCCAGTGCTCTTAACCACTGAGCCATCTCTCCAGCCCCCTCTTTCTGTTATTTTTATCATTGACCCTGTGGGAGTGTCTAGGATATGCTCATATTTAAAAATATATACTGCTCACCTCCTCACCAGGCAAGTTTCCAGACTGCCCACAAAAGGCAGGGCAGAAATTTGTTGTAGTTCAGTGAGATCCAGAAATCAAATGGACGGACTTTATTTTTTAATATATAACAAGTTCTATTTTATTTATATATTTGTAGTGGCAATAAATCACATGCTTTTTTTT
>NW_008442777.1:0-456 GCF_000622305.1 Nannospalax galili
GCTTTCCCTCAGGGACTGTGAACCCAAATGAACTTTTTCCCCCATAAGTTGCTTTTGGTCATGGTGTTTTGTCATAGCAACAGAAAAGTAACTAATACGATAAAAATCAGGATTTGAGCTGCATGTGGGTTTATGCCTAGGCTAACTTGGTGTGGACATTCTGAATACTGTTGTAACTTCTATTTGATTCATTATGTTTATCTGCTGTGTGACTAGGGGAAGGCAGCATTCGGGCCTAAGGTGCAGTCAAGCGTTGACTTTGTGATAGTCTACATATTTTCTTAACATTGTAATAGTCTTGTAAGTTCCAAAACCTAACTGAAAACCCTAGGACCTTCAAAATTTGCACCATCCAACTGGGCAACCACTAACCACACATGGCTATTGGCTACTAGAATGATGGATAGTCAGATTTTGAGATTCTACAAATATACATATGAGAGTTCAAAGCCAGGT
>NW_008442778.1:0-456 GCF_000622305.1 Nannospalax galili
GTGTGTGTGTGTGTGTGTGTGTGTACATGCAGTAGATCACACAAATGTTTGCATACATGCAGAAGACTCTGGAACAATAAATTGAAACATAAATTGTCAATCAGGTCCATTTAGAAAAGGAAAGTAGGAATTTTTACTTTTATTTATATATTCAAACACTGCTTTTGAAAACATGCATTTAGGTTTAGGTTACTATTATGATAAAGATATAAAGGAAAAAATGCACTGTAAAGAACACAGATCAGTTGCAATAGAATTTTATTCAGCCAAAAAAGGAAATCTTGCCTTTGGAACAACATGGATGAGGCTAAAAGCCACCCACTCAGGGCTCAGGGACCATTGTGGAAGAGGCAGCAGAAAGATTGTAAGAGCCAGGGAGGAGGTGCATGACCACATGAAAATAGTCCTACAGGCTCCTGGGCCCTTGCTCATATGAACCTACAGAGATGGTGTCAG
>NW_008442779.1:0-456 GCF_000622305.1 Nannospalax galili
CAATATGCCATCACAATGCTCAAATATGTCTTCAGAATGCCCAACTGTGACGTCACAATGCTCCAATATGTCTTCACAATGCTCCATTTCATCATTACTCTCCTCAGTGTGCAATAACAATGCACCAATGTGTCAGCAGAATACTCACTGTGACATCATAATTCCCCACGTGTCATCACAGTGCTCCAATGTGCTATCTCAATGCTTCCTGTGTCACCACAATGCTCAGTGCGCCATAACAATGCACCAATGTGTCATTACAATGCTTGAATGAGCCATCACAATGCTCCCATATGTCTTCAAAATGCTCCATTTTGACATGACAATCCTCAATGTGCAATAACAATGCACCAATGAGTCATCCCAATGCTGAATGTTCCTTCACAATGCCTCAAATTACGATATCAATGCTCAAATGTGCCATCTCAATGCTCAGTGTGCCATAACAGTGCAACA
>NW_008442780.1:0-456 GCF_000622305.1 Nannospalax galili
TACAGTTATGGAGAACCAGGCTTTGATGAGTGGGAGGCAGATAAGGTGAAGAAAGTATCGAAAGGCTCTTCAGGGCACTTCTTTGTGCTCAGCTGATGGGGGGAAGGAACCCTTGGCTTGCATCAGTTGCTGGCTTCATCTTTGGGGCAAGTCAAAGCTCGAAGGACTACAGGAAGCAGAAAAGCCTTGATAAAATGAAGTCCCATCTGTAGGTGCTTTTCCTGTGTTGGTTAGTGAGGGCAAGTGGATAACCTAGTCATTTCTGAAGCAAAGATTTCTAAAGAAAGGGTTAGGGTTAGGATACAAATTTGGAGGGTGTGTGTCTAAGTTTATCTTAGGTCAATGAGGGGGCATCTCAGAGCCTTCCCTGACTCAAAGGTGGGGAGGTAGTTTTCTGCAGCAGCTGTTTCCTGAAACACAAAAGGATGGTACCTCATTGATTTCCACCAGTTCAGG
>NW_008442781.1:0-456 GCF_000622305.1 Nannospalax galili
CTTAATCACTGAGTCATCTCTCCAGCCCCAAATCTCAGGTGTTTTTTTGGTTGAGGAAAAAATGGACCGTTACATTCACCAACAAGATGAAAAGGGCTGGGGAATTGAAGATAGGATAGAAAAGTATGCCGGACAACAGACTGGAGAATAGGAAGAATTCAGAAAGACCCGGCCATGGACACTAATTGTTCCCCTGTTTCATTTCCTTCAACTCAGAGTTATAAGATGACAAAACCCACAGGCTATTTATTGTTCATGGTTACTCGAGTGCTGACTAAATGAGGATATGAAAGTTCTTTGTAATGATGGCCACCACCAACAGTGAACTATGATAGGTCAAGTATTGTACACACTTTCTTTTTTAAAAACTGTTTTAAATCATTTTATTTCTATTCTAGTCTATGAGTGCACCCGTGTTGTGCAGTGCCCATGGAGGTCAGAAGATGGCATCAGATC
>NW_008442782.1:0-455 GCF_000622305.1 Nannospalax galili
TGTATGCAGAAACCAGAGTCTGCATTGAGTGTACACTTTTATCACTCTCCTGTCTCTTTCAGGCAAGGTCTCTCTCAGAACATAGAGCTCACATTTGTGGTTAGGCTAGAAGTCAATAAACCACATTGATTCTCTTGTCTCCAGTCTCCTGGGTGCTGGGGTTACAGGTATGTGTAGACCACCTGGTTTGTTCTTTGGGTTCTGGGATCCAAACTCTGGTCCTCATGCTTATTCAGCAAGCATACTTAACTGCTGAGCTCTCTCTTCAACCCCACCTTATACATTTTGCCTTTACATGTTATAAATCCCAGAACTGGAGAGATGGTTCAGAGGTTAAGACTGGCTGATCTTTCAGAGGACCTGGGTTTGATTCCCAGCACTCACATGGTGGCTTACAACTCTCCTAACTCCAGTTCCAGGGGATCCAACACCCTCTTCTGACCTCCGCAGGCATT
>NW_008442783.1:0-456 GCF_000622305.1 Nannospalax galili
TTTTACCTCCTGCTTCTAAACCACTAGCTGTGACCAGGCTTAGATGTTGTTGCTGGAAGCCCACCCTCAAGCCCAACAGTGTTTGTAATGCCATCTATCCTACAGGATTCCCTTTTTACAAAACCCAACTCTTCAACCTTTAGTCTCCCTAGTCACGGGATTATAGGCATGCACCACCACACCTGGATTATGATTCACGTTTGCAAGCAATGTTTCCAAGTTTATGTCATTTATTGTTACTGAGGCTTGAACCCAGAGCCTTATACACGCTACCACTGAGCTACACTCTGAGCCAAGCAATGTTTTTAAAGGTGAGAGCAAACTACTTGTGAAAATTACCATTGTTTTAGGTAGAATTTTTTGACATTTGGAGAAAAAAAAAACCACCTTAAAAAAAAAGACTTTAGAGATGGCTCAGCAGTTAAGAACGCTGGTTGTTCTTGCAGAAGACCCGGG
>NW_008442784.1:0-456 GCF_000622305.1 Nannospalax galili
CTCACAAAGATCCGCCTACCTCTGCCTTCCAAGTGCTGGGATTAAAGGCGTAAGCCACCATGTTAATTTTAAGTGAAATTTTATGGTAATATTATGGATGGAAGACCTAAAATATAATTCAATTGTATCATGCTTAAAATAAATTAGTAGTGGAAAGGAAAAGACTCTGGGTCCAGCCTAAATTTAACCACTGTTTTATGCTAACTAACTAGATGGAACCTTTTGCTATGGTGAAAATAAAACATACTGAGAACCATCGGACCAGAGTTTTTAGCCTTTTTCTGCTGCTGGCCAAGTGATCATTATCTATCATCTAAAATCTATCATCTAGAATTCACAAAAGACAAAACACAGTGAAAACTCTCAATGCAAAAGCATAGCACTCACCTAAAAAGGGATAAGAGTTAGTTTATTCTGGAGCCAAATATGAGTGACCATGACCTGGGAACACAGATT
>NW_008442785.1:0-453 GCF_000622305.1 Nannospalax galili
AGGTAGGCCTCGCTCCTGTGCTGTCTGTAATCTCTGGGGTACAGACTTAAGTTCAGTGAGAAGACTGAGAGGGCTCAAAGGGAGCTCTAGAGTGGACTTGAAAGAAGGCCTTGAGGGGAGACGGGGAAGAGGGATTGAGACAACAGGGTGAAATGTGGAGAAGAGGCAAAACCTGCACAGGAAACAGCCTTCTCTTTTCTCATCCTTACTTTTATATTCATTTACAGTCAAGGACCCAGGGAAGTCTCGGTACCAACCCCTTCCAATCCTGTTCATAGCATGACGCCCTAGGAGACAGGCCAGAGAAGTCCAGTGTGAGCCCTGATGATCTCTCTCCATCTTTGGTCTCTGTCTCTGCATTTCCTACTTCTTATATGGAACTGGATTATTATTGCTTTATCTTCCAACTGTACCTGTGAACACTCTCTCTCTCTCTCTCTCTCTCTCTCTCTC
>NW_008442786.1:0-456 GCF_000622305.1 Nannospalax galili
CACGCACGCATGCACACACACATGCAGATAGACAAACACACATAAGATAAAAAATTAATATTTTAAAAATAAAATCTTTCAAAGAAGCACCAAACATTACTTGATACTTCCCAAAGCAATTGTTCTAAGTACCTTTTCCACATAGTTCTAAGCTTCATCTCGTTTGCATCTTTCAAATCTCTCTTCTTCCTGTCCCAATTCCAGAAAGGAGCTAATGTGTTATTTCTCCCAGACTGCTTCCCTTACTCCAACGTTGCATGTTTGTCAACTTTCCATCACTGTAACAAAACACCTGAAATAAATCAACTAATAATGGAGCTTCCTTTAAGTGCATTCTAGGGAGTTCAGTCCACTGAACTCAGTGGTTCGCTGAGTCAGTTGGTTTGCTGCTTTTGGTCTGTGGTGACAGCACCATCATCGCAGGAGCATGTGGTAGAAAAGGCCTGCTCACGTTCC
>NW_008442787.1:0-456 GCF_000622305.1 Nannospalax galili
ACAACCCAAGCCTAAGTGACACATCTAGGATAACAACCTCTACACCTAAGGCTTATGGAACATAGAACAAGGGATGAAAAGAACACTAACGTATCTTTCAGTTCTCATCAATGAAGCTGCCTCATGCACCGAGGGCCAGGAACACTAAAGGTCAGAAATGGCCAAAATGCAGAGAATAAGAGTCTGCAGAGTGTGGGTCCTTGGACCAGACTCCTATATTAGAATCCACCCACTCAGGCCTCAGGGACCACTGTGAAAGTGGGGACAGAAAGATTTTAAGAGCCAGGGAGGAGGTGTATCGCCATATGGAAATAGTCCTACAGGCTCCGGGGACGACTCTTATACGAACCTACAGCAATGGTGTCGGCATGCACAAGACCCTTGCAAACCTAAGCAGACAAAAATCCAGCACAGAACTGTGGAAATAAACAGCAGGCCCCAATCTTAGTCAAAGAA
>NW_008442788.1:0-456 GCF_000622305.1 Nannospalax galili
GTGCCTCTGATTCACATTTTCCCCATCACCACCACCACATAGCCACCTAAGATTTGTTCATTTCATGACTAATGTACTTCTTCCATGGCCTAGAGTTATGATTAACAGGAAATGATAAATATGGAACAAATACAGATTATTCATTGTTCATTAAACATATAAGACAGTCTTTCCTTTTATGTAGGGTCTGGAATTGCCATTCATCTTATACATGATAAGGACAGACAGCATTTTGAAGTCATTACCACAGTACTCCAATGCAAACAGCCTGTCAATGTAAGGACTGGCCTGGATATTTGTAATTGTTTCATTGACCAAACACCTACTCGTTCTAAAAACTAAAGTCCAGCAGACAGCAGTGTCTACACTGGCATTTGAAGATGTAAAACCAGGAGGATTGTTGGAATTCGTTTCTACCAACATAAGCCCAATGAATGTTCTTAGGAATCCAATGGA
>NW_008442789.1:0-456 GCF_000622305.1 Nannospalax galili
TGCAACAGCACATAATCACCCAAGAGCAAGCACATATCTTTTGCAAAGAATGAACTTGATGTTTGAGCATTCTATTTCTACATTCTATCACCTCCCAGCATTTTTGGATTTTATTATGACATAATAGATTTTTAGGGTTGAGCACTGTGGCAGGAAATGATAATACAAGTGCTTCAGAGAGTGTGGCCACAGTAATTTCAAACCACCCTTGGCTGCAAACATTTTGTCCAGTGGGGAAAAAAACCTGCTAAATGAATTAACTATTTTGAGAGTTTGTTTTGGCGTGCTGGAATCATAACTTTAAACTTTCTAGAATAGTTTCAATTTATTGATTCCTTCAAAACCTTACATCATATGAAAGAAAGCAAGAGAATCAGAGATCTCAGTTACGTTCCCAACAGATTCTCTGCTTCTGAATTTTGCTTTATTAATTAATAAATTAATAAAAATATTTAA
>NW_008442790.1:0-456 GCF_000622305.1 Nannospalax galili
CCCCAGCAGCAAGAGAACCTTCAGATGTTATGGCTATAACAAGACATACCCACAGAAGTGGTCAGAACCCAGTGACTATCTGGAAGTACAAATTTCAGGTCGGAAGCCCCATTTTTCATGGCATCATTTTTGAGACCCTTTGCCATGAGTCCTGTTACTGTCTGGGGATTCCAGCTGGGAGGAAGGTTGAAGGGACCTCTTTGCTCCTGAGCCAGAGTCCCACAGAGTGAGAGGCCCTGATGCCTGCAGGGCTAGATGGAGGGGGCATACATATGGTAGAAATGAGATCCTCAACTACCATTATGTCTGGCCCCAGGGTTCTCCTTGTAGCCCTGCTTGATAACCCAACCAGAACCTATTCTAACCCCCAGAGAGATCCTTCCCTCGAATACAACTCTGACATCTGTGCCAACTGATTTTCTTTGTTCAAAGAGAATGAAAAATGCCTCCTCCAAA
>NW_008442791.1:0-456 GCF_000622305.1 Nannospalax galili
TCTCTAAAGCCACAAACTATGTTAAAACAGAAAATATAACTGTGATTCCAAAGCTATTAACATGTAGGTACAGCTCCTGATGTGTCACATACTCCTCCGAGTTCCCTATCCAAATTCCCTAGTTCAGTCTTCCCAAAGGCCATTGTATTAGCTATTAGTTTTCTATTTTACCAATGAAGAAACAGAAGAACAGAAAGTGAACTTGCTCAAAACATGTAGCTAGTAATTTTAAACCTGTATTTGGAAACATTCTGATACCTGTGCAGATATTGCCTCACTTCCATGAAACTATCAATTATAACAGCACCATATTAGTGTTTATCACTGGCAGAGCTGAGTTACTCATACATATGAACATGTATGAACAGGAGGGCTTGTTTTTAATATAAAAATATAAATGTGGGAGCTGGAGAGATGGCTCAATGGTTAAGAGCACTGACTGCTCTTTTAGAGGAC
>NW_008442792.1:0-454 GCF_000622305.1 Nannospalax galili
GGGGCTACAGAGAGACCCTGTCTCAAAAAGACCAAAAAAAAAAGAAAGAAAATAGTAATAATACATGATGTTTAATAGAGATTTATTACTAGGCACTAATTACTTATGACTGTTAGTTCTCCAACTACCCTATGAATTAGGTACTAGTTTTAGAAAGAATTCCTAAATAGCAGTCTGAGTACAGAAAGTACTCCTTAGGACACAAAGGCATGATTCTACCCAGCACTGCTGCCCTAGAATATCAAGAGAGATCACAGTTGCAATCAAATTCCTATCTTCAAGGACAAAGTTATTGGAGGAAGCCTCCTTGATAAAGAAAAAAACAGTGATTACTATAGACTAGACAGCAGAAGCAAAATGAACAGGTGGGCTCCCTGAAGGGATGCATTCATTAAGAAATTTTCATCCAGGGGCTGGAGAGATGGCTCAGCAGTTAAGAGCACTGACTGCTCTT
>NW_008442793.1:0-456 GCF_000622305.1 Nannospalax galili
TGCCTCTGCCTGCCAAGTGCTGGGATTAAAGGTGTGCGCCACCACGCCTGGTGACTCAAAGATCTTTAAAAAAAAAAGGAAAAGAAAAAGAGGACACAAAATTGAGTGGGCAGAAAGGTGGGCATGGATCTGGGAGGAGATGAGGGAGGGAGTGAATGTGATCAAAATACACAGCATGAAATTCTCAAAGACTTAAAATATCGTTTAAAAGGGAGAGAAAAGCACGCACGGGAGGATGTGTGATAATCCCGTCGTCTGTAACTCCATAGCCACATAAGCAAATCTGGGAGAGGATGGCTCAGGGCTGGGCTCTGAAAGAAGACACAACCTTGACATTGGAGGTGCCTAGGGACCAGGAACACTGAGCCTGAAAAGGGAGGGTATTGTGGGCAAAGTCCTGTAGGTGCCTGTGGTTTGAAGATCAGGAAGCTCAGGGTGACAGCTCAGGGCCAAGGG
>NW_008442794.1:0-456 GCF_000622305.1 Nannospalax galili
CACCTCAAAGGGGATAAGAAATAGTTTATTCTGGAGCCAAGTATGAGTGACTATGGCCCGGGAACACAGATTCAAGTTACCCCAAATTCCATGTTTCCCTGTGAAAGCAGAATTATGGAGTTTGTACAGTAACAGAACAAAGAAACGTCATAAATCTAGACACTTTTCAAACACATTGGTGGAAACATTAAGTAGGCAGATACAGCGAAAGAGAAACCTCAGCTACGCTCTTAGAGGGCATCTGATGACACTCTGCCTTTTGTTTGGTGGAAGCTGGTGGTCTGCTAAATTACTACATTCAAAGTGACGTTTGCCTGTTAGTCACAGGATGTTAAGTCAGAAACAAAGGTGGTCAAGGAGTGGCTATTTAGGGGGCAATGATGGCCCGAGATAAACGGTAATTACACACTGGACCTGCAACATTCCAAACCCTCCATAATCACTGAAGTTCTAATC
>NW_008442795.1:0-456 GCF_000622305.1 Nannospalax galili
GTCGAAAGAGACATCGCGAATAAGGTCCTTATGGTCCGCCGCGATGCTGCGAGCCACAAACACGGCTCCCGCCGCCGCCTTCTGCCCCGCCCGCCTCCGAGAGGGCGGTAGTATAGCCCGCAGCCACCGGCCGTGTAAGGCACGTCGGCCCGCGTAGCCCCGGCGCTCCACGCCCGCCGGACACGCCCTGCGCGGGCGGAGCCTGCTTGGAGACCCAGCGGTGGGGCTGTGCGGCTGCGGACTGGAGAAGTTGCAAAAGTGGAGCACCGGCTGGCCCCACTCGGTTCTTGTCCACATGGGGATGGCTGCCAGCCGACACGTGAGGGGTGCACAGAGTGAGTGGAGACGTTGAGATGCGGATCTGGACCGGGAACTCTGCTGAGCAGCTAAGGGAAGGATGGATATGCCACAAGAAATATGGCTTAGGGGTCCAGCTCCTTGAGCGCCAAGTGCCTG
>NW_008442796.1:0-456 GCF_000622305.1 Nannospalax galili
GAAAGGGAGGGAGGGAGGGAGGGAGGGAGGGAGGGAAGAAGAAGGAAGGACTTGGCTTACACTGCCAAAAATAAAAAAAGAAAAGAAATCAAAGCTGGAATTTCTGTCATTAAATCTCAAGATGTAAGGAAAAAAAGATAGCATTTGGTTCTATTTCCAAAAGAAATAGATTTTTTTGTATTTGTAATGTACAGTAAACTGTTACCCCAAATTTAAAAACATGTCCAATTCAACTCCAAAAATCATGCCTTCTTGGAAAGAAGAGGGGGACATGATGAAAGGAAGAATAATCCAGAAACTAATAGGGTTTAAACCTGAAAAATGGACAGACTCATCACAGTGGGACAGACAAACCACCAAGTTTCCAAAACTCCACAGTGTAAGAGTCATAAACTGGTCTAAGTATAGTTAAGCAAGGGTTTGACATGACCCACCATCAAGCACACCAGGGTCAGG
>NW_008442797.1:0-456 GCF_000622305.1 Nannospalax galili
GTTCATTACCCACAAAACTAACACAGTATGTTGTAGCTCTCTAGATATTTTTAAACCATATCTTTAAACACTATTTTAATTCTATGTTCATTATTATATTTTAATGTAGCAGAACAGAGTTTAAAGAAAACATAATTAGCACCATCAGTAGAAAGAATAAGGAGCAGGTCAGTGGATAAAGGAGCTTGCCATGCAAGCCTGGCGACCTGAGTTTGATCCCTGGAAATCACATAAAAGTGGAAGGAGAGAATCAATTTCACAGAGTTGTCCTTTGACGTTCACATGCATGCATGCATGCTCACACACAAATAATGTATTTTATAATTAAAAAAAGTAAGGACCTGTATTTCAACAAATCCTCCCCACTTCCAAAACCAAAGTAAGGCACCAAGGCAAATGGCAGGAAAAGCAACTTCTCCATCTCTGTGTACTAACTCTATGAAGAGTTGTATTAAG
>NW_008442798.1:0-456 GCF_000622305.1 Nannospalax galili
AATTCTGGCTGACTTGATCTTGTGCAGGTCTTCCTCAGGTAACCGCAGCTGCTATGAATGAACTCATGAGTGTAACAGTGTCCAGAAGACATTCACAGCACTCCTCCCCATCTCCTAGCTCTTACATTCTTTTCGTCTCCTCTTCCTCAATGTTCCCTGAACTTTGGGGGTGGGGCTTAATATAGATGGCTTCTTTAGGGATGAACACCCAGTCTCTTATCTTCAACACTTTGATCAATTATGCATCTCTCCATTGACTGTTACCCCTTGCAGAAAGAAGTTTCTTTGACCAAAGTTTGAGAACAACCTAGGTCCATGAGTGTAAGCATAAATATCTAGAAGACAATTTGACAGCATGACCGTTTTGCATAACAATAGCAGGTTCTACTCTAGGGCCCATGACCTCCTCAGCCATGGGCTTTTGAGAAGGATTACAGTCTAAGGCATGAAATTCCC
>NW_008442799.1:0-456 GCF_000622305.1 Nannospalax galili
ACTGGTGGGTAACCAACCCTTCAGTCAAAGGTGAATGAATGAATGGAGAGCAATCTACTGAAGATCAGAAGGTTAGAATTTCAAAGACAGGGCCTCTAAGAATGTCTCAGTTTTGCCAAAGTATGCCTCTGGTCTCCGCTCTTCTAGAAGTATTGACCCATTTCTCTTGGTAGCTTAATGGCTGAAAAAGTGAGCAATGGAAATGACCTCTAAGAATGCGTTCAACTTTGCCAAAACCTGCCCAACAATCCGTCTTTACACATCTACAGTTATTAACCGGTTCCTGCTCTCTCACAGCTACAGAAGTGAACAGCACCTCCCAAAAGCAACCGAAATGTTCCCACAATGCTGACACAATGAAGAAAGGACAACCTCACACTCGGTTCTAGCCTCAAAAGCTTCTAATTTTGAGGTCACTCCCGGTAGCTATGAGCAAAGGAGGGAGCACCCTCCAAC
>NW_008442800.1:0-456 GCF_000622305.1 Nannospalax galili
TCAAAATTTACACTTTTGAAGAAAGGACAATCACATTCCATCTTCTTGCTAAAAAGAGTCAAAAACAGGACAATACTGGCCATTTTAGACTCAAACATTGCAAATCTGTCCAAGTGGCCCAAGAAATTTCCACATCAGCCCAAGGAGTAGAGGAGCCTTTGCTGTCTGGTCAAGGTGCTCCCCGAAATTGCACATCTACCCAAGACTTTATAGAACATTCCTGACCTGCCACAGAGAATGGTGAACATCCATCACCTCACCCAGGTACTGTGGTACATGGTCCCACTTGGCAAGGAACAGGTAATTGCAGTCAAGGACATTTGAAATCAAAGAATGATCCATTGGAACCTTCTCAATCTGTCCCACATCCTCTATGACTTTTAACATCAGTGGAAACTAATCAGGGATGTTCTACAAATCTTGAAGATGCAGAGGGATTTTCCCTCCCATTCCAAG
>NW_008442801.1:0-456 GCF_000622305.1 Nannospalax galili
CAGTGCACTATCACAATGGTCCAATGTAAAATCACAATGCTGAATGTGACACCAAAATGCCTGATGTGCCATAACAAAACTCAGTGTGACATCACAGTACTCAATGTCCCCTCACAATGCCACAATGTGTCATCACAATGCTTAGTGTGATATCAAAATGCTGTAATGTGTCATCACAAAGCTCGATATGCCATCAATATGCTGAATGTCCCCTCACATGCACTAATGTGTAATCACAATGCTCAATGTGCCATCACAATGCTCAGTGTCCCCTCACAATGTGTCATCATAATGCTCAATGTTCCATCACAATGCTGAATTTCCCCTCACAAAGCCCAGTGTGTCATCATAATGCTCAATATGCCATCACATTGCCCCAATGTGTCATCACAATGCTCCAGTGTGACAACACAGTGCTCCAATATGTCATCACAATGCTCAGTGTGCCTTAACAAT
>NW_008442802.1:0-456 GCF_000622305.1 Nannospalax galili
TGAGTTCCGGGCTGAAGGCCTTGCAAGCCCTGTGGCGCCCCTCCAGGCCCCCCGAGGCAGCCCCGCCCGCCCGCCCTCGCGGCTATTTCCTCCGCAGGCCTGAACCTCCGTACCTCGGTGTCTGCAGGGACGTGGTGCCGACAGGGAGGCGAAGGGTCTGGGTAGACGGCAGCGGTTGTGGTGCCTGGCGGCAGCCCGCCCAACACCAGAAGGACGCCTCGTACCCACAGCAAGCCGCCCCAGCGCCTCCGCCTCCGCGCACCGCCAGGGCCCGGGACCCTGGCTCCGACAGCCCCCGCGGCCGCCATCTTCGGCTGAGCGTCGTTACCATGGAGTGGCTACGCGTCCGCGGCCGCCGGCCCTTAGCCCGGGACAGGTGTCCGGCCAGCCACGCTGCCCCGCTCCTCCATTGGCCCCCGTAGCCGATACACTGCGGCCCGCGCCCAGTTGGCCAAT
>NW_008442803.1:0-456 GCF_000622305.1 Nannospalax galili
AGAACAAATTGAGGAAAAGCTGGTCTTGTGTAACTGCATCTCTGCTTGTGGCCACTAGGAGGCAGTAGCACTACATTGCCAGACTCCCCAACAGACATTCAAAAGTTCTCACCAACAAAAAGTGCTGGTGGAAAATATACAGGAAAACACCTCATGATACAGGCATAAGCAAACACTTTTTGAAAGTGACTCTAAGGACTCAGGACATAACAGCAAAAGTTGACAAATGAGATTTCTTGAAATTAAGACGCTTTTGCCTGGCAAAGAAAATAGCCACATGGAGAGGTAGTCTATAACTGAAGAAATCCTTTTTCTTCATGCATCTGGCAGATTATTAGTGTGCTCAACTATCAACTCGACACACCTGGGAAGAGGAAGCCTCAGCTTGAGGATTGTCTCTATAGGACTGGCCAGAGGACATGTCTGTGAGGCATTTTCTTGATTGCTGAGTGATGC
>NW_008442804.1:0-456 GCF_000622305.1 Nannospalax galili
ACCAAGGCTCACGTCCCAGAAGGTGGAGTTCAGGAGCCCAGAGCAGGGGAGGATGTGGATTTTCCTGCACGGAGCCCCAGGCTGGGTACTCCCGGCCTGGAGGCGGGCCAGGTCCCTGCAGGGCACAAGGCAAGTGCTTCCAAAGCCACCAGTGAGCAAGCAGGACAGCGTCCCGCCCACTCCCCGCCTACGCCCCGCCTCCTTCCTCCCTCCACACTTAGCACTCAGGCTCCTACCCACAAGGCCTCCGGACACTGCAGATCCCTGCCCAGGTAGTCCTCACCCCGTAAAGCAATGCAAAGCTGCACAATGTCACTGAGAGACTGCCAGGTATGCGCTCCCCTCGACTGGGTCCTCCTTACCCCCCTTGGCTTGGCCCTGCGTGGTGAAGCAGGATGTGCCTGCAGGGCGCCTGAGTCAGAGGGGACCTGTGCATCCTCAGCAGCACTTGGAGGG
>NW_008442805.1:0-456 GCF_000622305.1 Nannospalax galili
GCATGGGTCCTGTGCTCAATGCCACCACTGCCACAAGTTCACATGTGCAAGATTCCAGTCATCTGAAAACCTCTGCTTCCCTTGTCCCTATGTTCATGGGCCAGCCCTGTCTCTTACAATCTTTCCACCCCTCTTCTGCAATGGTCCCTGAGCCATGGGAGGGAGAGGGTTAGATATAGGAGTCCTACCTAGGGACACACACTCTGCAGTCTCTTATTCTTTAAAACTGGTCCAGTTATGAACTTTTGTGTGTATCATACTCTGTTGTATAAGGAAACTTCACTGATGAGAGTTGAGGGATGCCCCAGTTTTCTCTGTCCTCCTGTTCCACGATGTCCCATGAGCCTTAGGTGTAGCAGTTCCACTGTAGATATGTCACCTAGGACTGAGCATCTCTCAGTCATATCGTCTCTGTGTCTGACCAGTTGTGGGATTCTGCAGTGGCCTCCATCTGTT
>NW_008442806.1:0-456 GCF_000622305.1 Nannospalax galili
GGGCAGAGGAGGGTGTTGGATCACCTAGAGGTAGAGTCACAGATGGTTGTGAGCTGCCATTGGGTGCTGGGAACAGAACCAGGTATTTTGAAAGAGCAGCCAATGCTCTTAACTGCTGAGCTATCTCTCCAGCCAGAATTGTTATCTTAATCCAAGCCCTAATCTTCTGTTTCTAATGGAAATTTTTTTTCAAGTAGGCCCATGCATATTTATCTCAAGTAAAATGCATGATGTCTCTCTAGATGGACAAAGGACTAGCCTTATTAAGAGCCTAAACCTCATTTTTAAAGTTCATTTTAACCCTCCTGTTTGTCTGGTTGTCTTATTCACCCTGGTATTGTATATGCAAGGCTTAACTTCATTAAGCTTCCCTCTGTAAGGACGTTACCAGAGCAGCTCCCAGTCCACCTCTGTCTGTCGATCTTTTGTGATAATGTTTTCCAGGCATCAACGGAA
>NW_008442807.1:0-456 GCF_000622305.1 Nannospalax galili
CCACACGCCCCCAACAGCAGGGATCCAACTCACAGAGCCCCGTGACCCACAGGCCCCGCCCCTGCCCTGGAGAGCCCAGCTCCCCCTTCCCTGGCAGCTTCCCTGCCCCGCCCTGCTGGACCTCAGGCGGGATCTGTCCCCGAGGCTGCGCACTAGGGCCCCGAGCGGTCCAATCAGCAGTCTGCCTGCTGGAGGTGTGTGCACGCAGCTCCGCCTCCACTGCTCAGACCCGGCTTCCTTTGCCCTCACTCCACACCCTCCTCTGCATCATGGGGCCTGGGCCGCGCACCCTGGAGCTCTTCTACGACGTGCTGTCCCCCTACTCCTGGCTGGGCTTTGAGGTGATGCGGGGAGTCGCGGGGCGGTGGCCTGCAGGGCCAGGGAACAGGAAGCGCGGGTGCAGGGCACAGGGAAAGGCTGCAGAGAGTCCTGCTGCTGCGCTCAGGGTCAGGACAA
>NW_008442808.1:0-455 GCF_000622305.1 Nannospalax galili
ATGCTTAGCTCTAGAGTGCCCAACACCTTCAGCTTCACAGCAACACAGGCCGCCTGAGTTAATCCAACAGACACGCATTTACAAACTAGACCGCTTCTCTGATCAAATAAAGAGAAGGAGAATTAAGTCACAAGGAGCCTTTTTAAGACAGTATTCATAGGGATTGGTTTCACCCCTCCACAGATACAAAATCTAAGCATGCCGGTGTCCCTTACATAATACAGTACAGTATTTGCATATAACCTCACACATCCCCTTGTATACTTTAAATTGTTGCTAGATGACTTGCAATACCAAATGCAATGTAGATGTCATGTAAATGGCTGTTATGCTGTATTGTTTAGGAAGTAATAGCAAGAAAAAGTCTTTACATCTTTTATACAGATGGAATTAAATTTTTTTTGAAAATATTTTATTTATTATTTTTATTTTATGTGTATGAGTGTACTGCCTGC
>NW_008442809.1:0-456 GCF_000622305.1 Nannospalax galili
CAAAAAAAAAATTTAGTTATTCACTAAAAATTGATCTTTCCAAAAATTTGTTTTATTTTACTATTTAAATTTTTACGACTTTATTTTATTTATGTGTGTGTATGTGTCTGTGGGAGGTGCCTGTGGAAGCCAGAAGAGGGCATTGGATCCTTTGGAGCTGGAGTTACCGGCATTTGTGACACGGGTGCTGGGATCTGAAGTCCCATCTTCATGATTGAGCAGCAAGTGCTCTTAATGCTGAGTCATCTCTCTAGTCCCCAAATTATTAATTTTAAACAAGCTACAATGTAAAGGATCACGTTAAACAAACAAACAGGAGAAAAAGGTCCTATAAACCACATAGTTCAACCAAAGAAATTGTGGCAGTGATTTCCACATTCATGGGGTTTACTTCAAAGAAGAAATCAAGCAATTAGTAACATCTGTGTCCCAAATAGTGTAGCTCTCATGAATCTC
>NW_008442810.1:0-456 GCF_000622305.1 Nannospalax galili
ACACCATTCTGTATACCATCACAATGCTGTAATGTTGATCACAATGCTCCAATATGTCATCAAAACACTCAAATGTGATGTCAGAAAGCTCAGTGAGACATCACAATGCTCCACTGTGTCATCACAATGCTCCAATGTGATATCACCATGTACAGTGTTCCATCAAAATGACCCAATGTGTCAACAAAGTGTTCAATGTGCCTTCACAATGTTCAGTGTGCCCTCACAATGCACCAGTATATCATAATAATTTTCAAAGTGCCATCACAATACCTTTGTGTGTGATCGCAATGCTACGATATGCCATCACAATGCTCCCATGTGTCATCATAATGGCCAATGTGCAATCACAATGCTGTATGTCCTTTCAAAATGCCTGTGTGTTACCACAATGCTCAATGTGCTATCACAATGCCCCAATGTGTCATCACAATGCTCCAATGTGACATCACAATG
>NW_008442811.1:0-456 GCF_000622305.1 Nannospalax galili
TTATCCACTGGGTCATCTCATTAACCCCCTATTTATTTTTAATTTATGAATTTTTAATGATTTACACAATCTTGGTGTCTTTGCTTGTATAACTGGACTGCCTTAGGCATCGTTAGATTCCCTTTCATGTCAGAAAGTGTGAAAACCAGTGTTTATTTCTCATTAAAAGACTTTTGGCATTTCTGGGAGATGGCCCAGTGGGTAAAATGCCTGCCACAGAAGCTTGAGGATCAGAGCTGGGAGTTCTAGAACCCACAGAGGCAGTTAGGCAAGGTGGGAACCCTATCATTACAGCACGTGGGGGGTAGAAACAGGATCCCCAGTCAAACTGGCTAGCTACACAGTATGAATTGTTGAGCAGTGGGTTCAACTGAGAGACTGCCTCAGTATATAAGGTAAGAGCATCAGGGAAGACATGTGACACCAGGCTCTGGTCTGTAGAGGCACATGCACACA
>NW_008442812.1:0-456 GCF_000622305.1 Nannospalax galili
CACGCTTATAATCCCAGCTGCTCAGGAAGCTGAGGCAGGAGAATCGAAAGTTTAAGGCTTGCCTGGGCCACAGAGTGAGTCCAAGATCAGCCTAGACAATTTAGTGAGATCCTGTCTCAAAATATGCAATAAAAAGAAAGGATGGGGATAAACTTAGTGGGAGAGTGTTTACCCAGTATGCATGAGGCCCTAGGAGCAATCCTTATGAAGAAGAATACGAGATAGTTCTGAATTAGGCAGATAGACAGGGGAGGAGGCTCCAGACAGCAGATGAGGCCCCAGACTAGATTCAGATATGTTCCAATTACTCTCACTTGTATCCAAGATGGTCTACTTCTGGGTTCTTATCTAAAGTTGGTCCTTTTGGGCTGCTTGCCAGGCTTTGTCTGGCCCTTGCTCTGCCCAATCAGGTTCCTGCTTTCATATAAATGAAAAAACCAACAACATGCATCCTAC
>NW_008442813.1:0-456 GCF_000622305.1 Nannospalax galili
GTGCTTGCAAAGTGCCCCTGCTCTGCAATATTCTTTTCTTAAATTTTTTAATTGGTTTATTTTTATTTATAGGCATAAATGTTTTACCTACATATATGTAAATGTACCCATGTCACACAATGCCCACAGAGGCCAGGAGATGGCATAAGATCCCTGGGAACTGGAGTTACAAACTGTTGTTAACTGCCATGTGGCTGCTGGGACCCAAACCCAGGTCCTCTACAAGAGCAGCCAGTGCTATTAACCACTGAGTCATCTCTAGAGTCCTGGTCCTATTAACTAGATGTTTTTACTGTGAGGAGAGGAGAGGCAGGCCTTAAAGTACCCTCTACTTGAGGGCTACCTGGACTATGAGACCTGTGGCTAGTTCAGGCCCCTGGCCTGCCTTCCCCTGCTCAATCCTCTCTCCAAAGCCCTTTCTGGAAGGATCAGCCATTGTTTCCCTCTCACAGTCTA
>NW_008442814.1:0-456 GCF_000622305.1 Nannospalax galili
AAAATTATATTTAAGCAATATGCATCTTCATCTGGTGGCCAAAATGGCATCCTCTCAAAATTGGAGATCCATGCACTGACATGCCAGTTTTGAGTCATATCATTTCTATTGATCTTGTTGAATTCTAACTATTAAAATATTTGTATAACAATGAGTAACTTTGTCTTACTTTACATTTCAATCACCATCTAATGAAAAGCAGTATTTAGGTGGTCAATTGGTTACTGCAGTCTTCTTGAGTAAAACATCTACTCTATTTTTATGTGCAATGATAAACATCTCATAAGACAGTGACTTTAAAGATTCATATTGTATTTTAAGTAAACATTAAAGCAAATTTTATTTTCAATGACTAAATGACATTTACAAATTTTACAGCTTTTATCACCACATGGTGATAAATCAACCTTTTCATCTGATAAGGTGTTATTTTGAACTGAAGTCTTTTGGTCTTTC
>NW_008442815.1:0-456 GCF_000622305.1 Nannospalax galili
TGTGTTTGCAGGTCTTTGTGTGCATGTGGAGGCCAGAAGTAGATGTCAGGTGTCTTCCTTTACCACTCTCCACAGTATACACTGAGGCAGCATCTCTGACTTGAACCTTTCGCTCATCAGAATTACATGCAGGCTGCTGTGACTGCCTGACATTGGGAGCAGGGGATCCAAACTCCCATCTTCCTGCCTGCACAGCAAGCACTTTACCCAAGGAGTCATCATTCCAGTCTCCAAGTTTGTCAAATTCTTAACCAAAGAGCACCCCTGCCTCTGAAAAGACTTCATTCCAAGATTACCCTGTGGGAAAGGACTGAAGAGAACAGGGGCTGAAAAGACAGGTGAGCCATAAAAGACTTTGACCAATGACCTATAACAGATGTCACTACGGACAGCACACAGGGCACCCAGGACTACAAAGCAAAATAAGACAAAAGTGATTATAACTATAAATTTGAG
>NW_008442816.1:0-456 GCF_000622305.1 Nannospalax galili
CACACACATGACCTTCTCTAATGCTTCAATTATTGGACTGTACAGTTGTATATGGAGGCATCTGGGATACAAACTCAAGCAAACTAATTACTTGCCACAGTGATTCTAGGCTCAGAGAAGAACCCAGGAAGAATGGTGGGCTGGGTGCACAGACACATCCCCATGAATCTTCTCCCCTACCCCATAATCAACAACAAGGACATCCATGAATATATAATGTATGCAGGAGTTAAAAGCATCAAAGTATGTTACAAGTATTTTTTCCTGACCTATGCTACCCTCAACGCACAGAGGATGCCTCACCTTGCTCCTCCTGAGAAGGGCAGGAATGCGTGGCTGTGCCGGACCGAATCTGGTGCAAACCGGGAAGGGTCAAACACCTGCAGAGAGAGCACCAGGACCAGAACAGATAGAGGTCAAACCCTTTCTTCCAATCCATGAGAAGACAAGATGCCT
>NW_008442817.1:0-456 GCF_000622305.1 Nannospalax galili
TTTTTTTTTCTTGTGTGTATGACTATTTTGCCTGCATGTACGTAAGTGCATCAGTGTCATGCAATGGCCAAAGAGGTTAGAAGAGGGCATCAGGTCCCCTGGAACTGGAGTTAATGTATGGTTGTTAGGGGCCATGTAGGTGCTGGGAACTGAACCCATCTCCTCTGTAAGAGCAGCCAGTGCTCTTAACCACTGAGCCGGCTCTCCAGTCCCTTGTTGGGAGTCTTTTAAGGCTTAAGTAACTTCACCTAGTACTTCTATGTAGACATTTACTTCTTTGAGAACTAAAGAATGGAAGAACACACAAAGTAAATGACCTTACAATTAAAATGCTGTTCAAACACATTCAGTTTTTAAAATTGGAAAGTAGCTATGGCTATATTGAGGGTGTTATCAAACATGCCCCTGTGCCTGAGTATGTTAGTCAAATTTCCTTTAATGTTATGAAATATCTGA
>NW_008442818.1:0-456 GCF_000622305.1 Nannospalax galili
CTCTGCAAAAATTCGCCTTATCTGAAATGACTCTTTGATTCATTTATACATTACTCAGCTTTGCGTCACCATGACAAAATACTTAACTTTAAGGGAATAAAGGCTTATTTTGACTCACTGTTTAGGAATTTCAGCCCATAGTCACTTGGTTCCATTGCCATTGGACCTGTGGAAAGGTGGTAAACCACGGCAGAAGCATGTGGTGAAGGAAGTTAGTCACCTCATGAACAGGAAGTGGATGAGAGAGATAGGAAGGGATTCCCATAAATCCACTTCAAGGGTACACATTCAATAATCTAACGTTTTTCTACTAGGCTCCGTTTCCTAAAGTTTCCACTATTTTCCAATAACACCACAGTCTGGGGCCAAGCCTTCAACACAGGGGTCTTTGGGGGACATTCAAGGACCATGTGAAGATACTCTGTATCTCAGAAGCCACTTGAAAATGCAAAATGG
>NW_008442819.1:0-456 GCF_000622305.1 Nannospalax galili
AAAAAAAAAGGTGTCAGTATTGCAAAGACTTTCCACAATTCCACACCCACCCTGAAAGCCCCTTCACACCACAGGAAATGCACTGACCAGTGAGAGAATAAAAGAGGCTCTGTAGGGACCTGGTCTACACTCTCCTTGCACAGCTCAACAGGAACTCAGCCATGAGACTTCTCCTGACTCTCCTGGGTGTCTGCTGCCTCACTGCATGCATTGTGGAAGGTAAGCCAAGCAGCTGTCAATGAGATAAGAAGCAAGTTGGCTCAGATATTCGATTTGACTTGGTTTTGACCAGAGTAAGCTCCTTTCTCAAGTAAACCTCGAACTTCATATATGCAGAACAGGAATGCTAATTTCAACTCTAAGCCATTATGGACACATGTTTATTTATCTACAAATTGGATGCTATACTTTCTATAAATTGAACACTGTCAGCTGGAATTAAAAAGAAATAGATCT
>NW_008442820.1:0-456 GCF_000622305.1 Nannospalax galili
AAATAACACAGGCTATTGCAGTGAACACAAGCTTAGTGATAGCATGCATTACTCTCTCCTTTCTGACAGAGGATGCAATGTGACAAGATGCCTCAAACTCCTGCCACCATGCATTTCCTGCCATGATGGTCTGTACCCTGGAACTATGAGCCAAAATAAACTTTTCCTCCCTTAAATTGCTTTTGTCAGGTATTTTGTAGCAGAAACAAGACAAGTAACTAATACAAAGGTATAACTCAACTAGATAGATCCCTGTCCCTTTAAACTTGAATACACAGACATGAAACAATCATAAATAAGAATCTAATTATAATTGTGACAAATGTTTAAAAAATAGTTGAGCTACTCTTCCCTTTTCACTTTTCTGTGGATTGTAAAATATTAAACTTAGAAACAGAGGCAACATGATAATTACTGGAGGTTGGTGATAAGGGAGGTTGGGGAGATATTGGCCAA
>NW_008442821.1:0-451 GCF_000622305.1 Nannospalax galili
ACACACACACACACACACACACACACACACGTCACCTATACATAATTAAAAATTTCTAAATCTAAAAATAAAGCTAAGTAAATAAGTAATAAACAAAGCCTTGTGAGTTGTGGGAAGCTGCAGGTGGCCTAACATCTGCCTGATGGACGCCCAAAAGACTATTAGGAGATATATTGGAAACTTTCCAAAACAGGTGAGGAGCTGGCGAGATGGTTCAGGGGATAAAGGTGCTTGTCGTACAAACCTGCTGAGCTGAGGTGAAGCCCTAGAATCCATGTAAAGGCAGAAGAAGAGAAGTGCACAGAGCTGTCCTCTGATCCCCACAAGTGTGCCATGACACACGCGCTGCCCCTATCATGTACACACAAACACACACACTAAAAAATACAAAAGAAAATTTCCAATCTGGATGACAGTGATAAACCCACAGACCCCAAAGCCCAATGAACCG
>NW_008442822.1:0-456 GCF_000622305.1 Nannospalax galili
CAGGCAGCTCTAACTCTGACACTTAGTGGATGCTGAGCCTGGGCATCCACATTTGAAAGAAACACATCACAGAGGCTCTGAACTCTACATCCGATGTTCTGAAACTCAGTTCCTTCTCAGTGACATACAGAAGAGTTTTACAGAGTGACTGAAGTCCTCATCTCTACTCCTGTTCTCCCTTCCCTGTTGTTATGGGGATTGACACCATCTCATCTAGGAGATCTTTCTGGAGGATGACTTTTTTCATATAAATTTACTTGCTTTAATTTCAAATTGCCTATGATGCCCTGTTCTTTCTCTTGAACTTTCTGTTTCTGGGAATACCCATGAGAATAGCTCCAGCAGACACTTGGGTGGCCTTCCACGTCCCCTAAATGCCTGCCAATCTTGAGCATGTCACCTCGTTCTCTGGAAACTGCTATGGCCCTCTGTCTGAGCACTTTCACTGGCCACCAG
>NW_008442823.1:0-456 GCF_000622305.1 Nannospalax galili
CAATACCGTGGCGGTCAGAAGAGGGCATGAGATCCCCTGGAACTGGAGTTACAGACTGTTGTTAGCCACCATGTGGGCGCTAGATACGAACCAGATTTGGTACATTTTAAAAAGGACATTTTGTACAAGATAAACGAGAAAATCCAGTGGAGAGAAATATTGAAAGGCCACAGGCAAAGCAATAGATTGTGGGAACAAGGAGCGGTTCATAATCCCCTATAACTATGTACAAGATCACAGAATAACAGTACATTTGCTGGTTGGGTATGAGTGTGACTTCGGTAGGAAAGTACAAATTTTCTTGGTTAAATGTAATAAATGGCCCTCATTTCTTGTGTAGTAGACGTTCCACTTCCTGGACACCTAGGAAACAACCAAGTTGCTGGTTCTTTCATCTGATAGCCAGCTTGAAACGTAACAAGTGCTGCAGTAGGCTTTCTCTTCTCGTCTGCTTCT
>NW_008442824.1:0-456 GCF_000622305.1 Nannospalax galili
TAGCAAGTCCAATAAACTCATTAAAAATTCTTCAAACCAGGGTTTGGAGAACCTTTTCCTCAGGCTGTTGCAAGGACTGTGGGAGGAAGGGATTGAATGTCATGTGCACCTACTAGCAGTGAAGTTGACTTACAGCAGGAAATGTGGACAACATGAAAAGACCAAATCGGTTCATCATAGGCATAGAATAAGGAGAAGAATTTCAGGTCAATGACATTGACCAGATCTTCAACAGGATTATAGATGAAAACGTCCCTAAATTAAGGAAAGGCCTACCTATACAAAGTCATGAAGCATATAGAACATCAGTTAGACATGGCCAGAACAGTAACTCCACATGACATATTAAATGTAAAGAAGAAAGAGACGGTACTGAAAGTTGCTAGAGAAAATAACAAGTTACAGATAAAGGAAAATCCATCAGAATTACAGCTGACTTTTCAATGAAAACTATGA
>NW_008442825.1:0-456 GCF_000622305.1 Nannospalax galili
CCACCACGATGGACCGTATCTTCAAACTGTGAGCCAGAATAAACCCTTCCTCCCTTAAGTCGCTTCGTTCTAGGTGTTTGGTCACAGCAATGAGAAAAGTAATCGACACAACTTTGATGCTTGAATTGGTCCAGTAGGCAGGGTGTGTGTGTGTGTCCCATCTGATTTTTGCCCTTTGCCATGGCCCCAGCATTCTTTAAATTCTTCTATATCTTATTATTTTCACATTCAGTTTTAGCTATGAAACAGCCATTACTCCAAGGAGCTCTGTTTAGTAGAGAATGGTATTTAATCATGAACTTTGGAGAGATGGATGTGCTGATTGTTTTTGGAGCACTCTGTTTCTAGGGCCTCTCAGTAGACAGAGTTATAGAACATACTGCAGACAAGCCGGGCATGGTGGCACATACCTTTAGTCCCAGCACTCAGGAGGCAGAGGCAGGCAGATCTCTGTGA
>NW_008442826.1:0-456 GCF_000622305.1 Nannospalax galili
GGTGCTGGCAGAGGCCAGAAGAGGGTGTCAGATCCCTTGGAGCTGCAGTTCCAGGCAGTTTTGAACCACCTGATGTGGGTGCTGGGAACCAGACTCTGGTCCTCTGGAAGAATAGGCAGTGCTCTTAACCTCTGAGCTATCCCTCCAGTCCCTAGAATGACTTCTTGAATAACCTTTGCTTTCTCTACACCCCAGGCCTTTGGCCCTGCTTTCTACTCTTTTGGATTCCTTTGTTTTTTTAAATATCTTATTATATTTATTTTATGTGTATGAGTATATTGCCTGCATGTGTGTAAGTGCGCCTGTGTCATGTAATGCCTGAGAAGGACAGAAGAGGGCATCAGATTCCCTGGAGCTGGAGTTACAGACAGTTGTTAGCCAGCATGTGGGTGCTAGGAACCAAACCCTGGTCTTCTGCAAGGGCAGCCATTCCTCTTAACTGCTGAGCCATCTCTC
>NW_008442827.1:0-456 GCF_000622305.1 Nannospalax galili
CTTTCCTCTCTATTCCTTAGCTATTCTTAGCAAATGCAAAATGCAAAGCATTCCTAGGATACACTGGCTGATGGCCTAGGATGCTGGCTCCATTCTTCCACAGGAGGCAGAAGAGTCCCACACCGAAAACGCACAACAGAGATGGTGACGTCAACGTGTGCACACGGAAGCACTGAGGAAGCGTTAACATTTGAGCTATGTGTGCAAAGCCTAAGCCGTTTCCCTTGGATTATGGAAGAGGTAGATCATCAGCAGAAATGGACAGAAGAAACGCTTCAGGAGCGTTAAAAGAGGGTGAAAAGTCCTATCAGCAATGTGGATTTGCGAGTCAGCAGATACATCCACAGGGTCTCAGCAGGACTGCGCCCATCATACAGCCTGTTGGACAAGGCCAACCAGCATCTTCTCCCGCAACAGCTCAAGGACTGGCAAGAGGCAAACCCAATAGAGTATCCC
>NW_008442828.1:0-456 GCF_000622305.1 Nannospalax galili
CAGGCAATACACACATACACATAAAATAAAAATAATAAAATTTTAAAAAATAACAGAAAATGTCTGAAAAAAATTCAAAAGCTGCTTTCTAATGGTTCTTTTGGGTCTGTTCCCAATGACTCCCCATCTCCCACCCCAAACTACTACCCCAACTCTATTACCCCAGGTGTGTTTCATCTTAATATAAATGAAAACATGCATCTGAGCCTGGCATGATGGTTGCAGGAACATTTCCAGTGTAAGGCCATCCTGGCCCTTTTAGAGGGACTCCTTCTCAAAAGGTGAGGGGATTAGGGGGCTAAAGTGATGGCTCAGGAGTTAAGTGCACTTGGTATCCTTCCAGAGAACCAGAGTTCAATTTCCATCACCCTCCTCCAGCAGGCAGTTCACAACCACTTGTAACTCCAGTTCCAGGGGATCTGACACCCTCCTCTGGCCACTGAGAGCACACACACC
>NW_008442829.1:0-456 GCF_000622305.1 Nannospalax galili
ATACTACGGTTCCTTGGTGGGCGACTTTCCTTCCCTCCCATTGTAATGACCTGTGGACTCATTCTGTTATCCTTGTATATGCCAAAGACAACTAAAAAGAGGAAGAGAACAAAAACGACAACAAAAAAGACCATTTTCATGGATGCCTCATGTGCGAACCAGATCAAATTCACTTGTGTGGTAAACCAGTTGCCGGGAGAATGATCCGAAGAGGAACATAAACAACTCTCATCCGAATCCAGATCCTAGACTCAGACCACGGGAGAAACATGCCTAAGGGCACTACCACATTGGTGGTAGTGGTAATGAACATACATGTTAAAAATTGTGTGTCCTCCTAAGGCTGTGATGGGGTACTGGAGGAAGGTGGGGAAGGGTGGGTGATTAAGAGAGGGACGTTAAATCCTACAGGTTTGGGAGCCCGATGACAGATCCACTTCCAAGAAATGGAAGTAG
>NW_008442830.1:0-457 GCF_000622305.1 Nannospalax galili
TAACAAGGAGGAACATCTCTTCCCACCACTCCTAGATTGTCTCTTATATACACTCTGTAGTTTTGATGTCTTTGAGTACATCAATGGGATGATTGTTGAATTCAATAAATATTAAACAGGAATGTGAAGAAGCAACAGTGCAGGCTCCTCCATCAGATTTTTAGCATGTCTATTGTCCGAGGCATTTCAATCTCTATTTCTTTTCTTTCTTACTGGACACATTTTGACTCTTGCAAGGTCAAAGAAAGGAACTCACACTAGTTAAAGATACTCATTCCCACTTACCCTAAGGATAACTCTAGTGGGGAAAACTTGCATAAACCAGGCTGTACATTTAGCATGGTATTATAAGAGGCTTTACTGTGGATACCAGTGCATTGTGGTTAATATTTACCTAAAAACTTCTTGAAACTATATAATGGACTGAACAAAAGAAAATGCCTTCCTCACATTCCCC
>NW_008442831.1:0-456 GCF_000622305.1 Nannospalax galili
TTTTTTGGCTTCTAGGCACAGCAATTTCCTCAGAATGTTTTGAGGTTGAGTTTCTCCCTTGGAGAATTTACATGGTGATGTGTCCATACTGTATCCTCTAGACATTTTCTGATACCGGAGGCTGACTGGGGTTGCCCACAGCTGTGGTGTGTGTCTAGTGCTTTTTAGAACTCAGATTCTCTCCTCAGGAACAGCCTAGGGGTAGGTGCAGCTAGGAAACAGCTAAATGCCCTGAGGTTGCAGACCCTCACCTAAGGGACATTTTAGTTGTGTACATCTTGGCTGCTAAGAATAGTCAACATGGTGGAATAGGCACTTCTTCAATACTGTGACTTCAGTTCCTTTGTGTAAATGCTCAGAATTGTGGCTTCTGGATCATGTGGTCTTTCTGTTTCATGTTTTGAAGAATGTTAAAAATAGCTACACAAATTTGTACTTTCAGCAATTGTTTATGAG
>NW_008442832.1:0-457 GCF_000622305.1 Nannospalax galili
CTGGTTATATATATGATCATTCTCCCGTAGCATGATTTCAGGCGCATCATAAGAAGGGTGTCCTAAGGTAAACTAGTGATTGAGGTCCCAATCCCCAAATAAATTAACCAGTCACAGTAACAAACTATAATAATATGAAACAGCCCATACTGTCCTGAAAAAAAAAATGGGGCTTTACTAGATTTTCTTATAAGATCCTCGTCACCTGACAGCATAACTCTTACGTGAATTTTGCAGTATTTAACTCCTTGTTGAACATCAGTTCCATTGTGATGATTTCTTTCATCCTTGACAGGCAACATTTCCCAGGTTTGAGTCTTGAATGACTGGCATGGGGGTGGGGGGCTGAAAGGAAGGGAATGTGTGAAGGAAACACACCCACCCACACATACACACATACACACACAAACATGCACACACACATACACACATACACGCACACACGCACCCACAAACA
>NW_008442833.1:0-457 GCF_000622305.1 Nannospalax galili
AAAGGATACAATTCTAAGTGCCCCATTTTGGGAAGAACAGTCCACAATCTCGTTTCTCCCCATGCTGACCAGTTGTGGGTCACTGTCAATAGCCATCTTCTGTCAAAACCATGAGAGATGCATGAATCTATGTGTAAAAACAGTAAGAAAAAATTGTTTTGACATAAGGAACTAGAGTGATTTAATTTTGTTTATCTGTAGAAAAATATTTTGGTGTCTAGAGACAATAAAACATGACATATTTTTATTATCATTTTTTAAACAGTCTTGATGACTGAACTAAGGGAATTAAACATGCTAGGCTAGTGCTGTACATTGAGCAATGAGATACAAGAGCAAGAATTCTTTCATGTTTTTCTTGAATTTCAGGTATTCAAAAGCATGCAATTATATATATATATATATATCTCAAGTACTTTATTCTTTTTGGTTATTGATATCTTCGGCATTCAACAAT
>NW_008442834.1:0-456 GCF_000622305.1 Nannospalax galili
GGTAAACCCAGTGTCTTTGAAGTGAGTGGGGGTAGTTTTGTTTTCTTGGAAACATTTAAAAGTCTGAAGAATACCCCCATCAAAATTAGGCTGTCTGGGCTGGGGATGTAGTTCAGTTCAGTTCATAGAGTACTTGCCTAGCACACACAAAGCCCTAGGTTCTAAACCCTGGGTTTGAAGCTTTAGGTTTGATCCCTAATAGTGCAAAAACCAGGTATGATAGTGCATGCCTGTAGTCTCAGCACTAGGGAGGTAGGAAAAGGAAGATTAGGAGTTCAAGGTCATCAGCTACATATTGAGTTTGAGGCCAACTTGGGCTAGAGACCCTGTCTCAAAATAAAATGGAGAATTAGACTTTCCAGTTTTGCTGAGAATTGTAGGATTGGGCCTCAGTGAATCTGAACATGCACATGTTCCCAGCCAAGCCCTCAGGCCAGGTGGCAGTGAATTCCTCAG
>NW_008442835.1:0-457 GCF_000622305.1 Nannospalax galili
AAAGAAAAAATATTTCATAACAGTGATGTCATTGGTTGGAGGAGTCATAACAGATTTGGTCTGTTATTGGGTCTCTGACCAATTAAGAGAAAGGGGCAGGATCAAGGTCTTCAGGCTGTTAACTGTTTACTTACCAACTCTTAGCAAATATTCCTACAGAGGCTGGAGAAGGAACAGCTAAGGGGGAAGTTTGGCAAGTGCCTCTCTTACCAATCTGCAAGAAAATATTCAATACTTAGACATCTATGTTCAAACCTACTGGGCCAAAGTCAACACAAGGCCAGCACTCTTCTTCCATTACCCCACAAACCATCCAGGGCCCTGCCTTGTCCATCCATAACAGAAAGCAGTCAATGAAGCCCCGAGGGGTGCTGGGGTCCAGGGCTTTCTGGTGCCTCTCCACGTTCTCAGTAACGAAATCTTTCAGTTCTTGAATGTTGCTGTACAAGTGAGTATG
>NW_008442836.1:0-449 GCF_000622305.1 Nannospalax galili
GAGAGAGAGAGAGAGAGAGAGAGAGAGAGAGAGAGAGAGAGAGAATTCCCATTAAAGAAAGAAAAGGGCACGGGGAAGGGATGACCCTTCCCCCTTCTCCCTCTCCCAGATCATCAATTCCTGGAATGCAGCAGGACAGGGGGTGGGTGGGTGTTGGAGTGATCAGAAGATTAGACTCCCTTGTCATAAATCGAGAGTTTTTGTAGTGCGGGAAGGGGGTGATTAAGCCTTCTGATTCAGCAGTCAAGGGCAGAGGACTCAGGTTCAGTTCCCAGCACCCACCAGCTGTGTCCTCTTTCCTACCAAGGTCTTTTCCCACCTTGAGGCCAGACTCTCAGGTAATCACACTCTTGGAGGCCTGTGTCAGCATCCAAGGGCTAGTGGGCCGTCCACACCCTACACCCCACTTCTGCCCAGTCACGTTCCGAAGCCAGACCCCCTTGTCAGTG
>NW_008442837.1:0-457 GCF_000622305.1 Nannospalax galili
CAAGGCTCAGGGACTTTTGTGGAAGAGGTTGGCGGAAAAAACACATGAGCTGGAGGACCGGGGGAGTGTTACCTGGAAGTGTCCTCCAACCATTATGCCAGCAAGCTATAGTCACATCTCCTTCCCACACTTGTCACAGAGCTGGGGGGAGTCAGTTACCCCTTCCACCCAATCAGTCGATCTTAGCTGCATGTGGGGAAGGGGCTAAGGATATGTAAGTCGAGAATGCCACGAGGCACCTCTCTTGCCATTTTGTGCTGCTGTTGGGAAGTCACAGGATCTGTATCTGAGAGTGGACTTTACAGCAGAATTGTAAATGTGGGGGTGCCCACTCTTCTTTAAAAATACCCCACCTGTGCCCTGTTAGCAATCCCAATAAATGCATACATATATAGCATATATATTTTATATATATAAATATATATATCTATATATATGCTCATTGCCTCCTGTTTTG
>NW_008442838.1:0-457 GCF_000622305.1 Nannospalax galili
CTCTGCCTCTCGTTTCCTTCTCCATTGCAAAACACCATAAAGAAGTTTGTCTTTCTTGTCTTTGATCAATATTTCCAGTAGATTGCTTGTCCCTCCTCTATTACACAGAATTCCTGATTCTGAGGGATAACTGATACAATGTGGTTGAGGGGCTACTCTATTCCAAAATAACTTTGGGTTAAGAAGCAGCACTACTCATTCCATCTGGTGGTATCCACTACCCTAAGTGCCTGTGACTTTCTGTGGTAAAGTCTCAATCTCCTACCAGCATCTGAAGTCACTCTTCCCACCCATCCAATGCTTCTAACATCAGACAAGGCTCTACGCTAAGGACACATTGAAATCTCCACAGGAAGTACCACTTACCTTGTTCATAACCACAATGAAAGGCAGCTTGGTTTTGTATAAGATGCTGAAAAATTGAACATTGAGTCAATATTAATAAAAGCAGTTAAGG
>NW_008442839.1:0-457 GCF_000622305.1 Nannospalax galili
CCTTCACCAGTCAGGAAGCACAGAATGAATAGGGCTAGCTGCCTCACACTCCTGCCATCATGTTTTCCCTGTATGGATGGACTGTACCCTTGAACCACAGCCAAATTATGCCTCCTTCTTTTAGTTGTTTTTGTCATGATTTTTTTACAGCAATGATAAAAGTGAGTAATAGAGGATAATTGCTATGATAAACCTGAACATGTGTTGTTGTTTTTTTTTAACTATGGAACTGGTTTTTAAAATGAAAACAGAATAATATAGATCTCTAGGCTAAAAAAGCCCTATAATAAAGTAAGAAGAGCTTAGCAGACAATTTCATGTGGGATATGGGAAGACCAGACTACCAAGAGAAACAGGAACAGTTGAGTACAGCTCATGAGGTTTCAGAGGGAAATACAGACTTTCTATCAAGAACTAGACTAGAGATCATTCATGTTGTATTTGGCAATAAACCTGT
>NW_008442840.1:0-457 GCF_000622305.1 Nannospalax galili
GCCGTGTTACAGCAGCAGCAACTGGCTCAAGGAAGAAGCAACCCGATTCTAATGGCTGCTAGGTCTTCTGACACCAACATGGGACCACCAACATGGGCCCTATGCCTCGGCACCGCAGAGCTCTGCCAATGCCGTACCTCTGCCAGCCGGTCCCCCAGCGCTTTGACCATGATGCTGCTGTAGTCGTCACCATCCTCCTCATAGGCCTTACTCAGCTCATCCACCCCGAAGCAGGCAACAGCAAACAGACCCAGGTAGTCTCGGATCCCAGAGTGCAGAGGGGCAACGAAGTCTGAGAGGCAGTGGTAGGGGTCTGTGCTGGCGGAGTCCTTCTCAGCCTTGAACCAAGCAGCAGGCAGAGCTGTTAGCAAGGCCAGGGCACCAGCACACAGCAGGAAGTAATGAACCCAAGCCTCATGACACAGGGCTGTCTTCTCTTTCCAAATTACAGCCCAGC
>NW_008442841.1:0-456 GCF_000622305.1 Nannospalax galili
ATGCCATTCAGAGTGTTAAAATATGACTTCACAATGTTCAATTTTGACTTCGCAATGCTTCAGTATTACACCACAATGATCCAAAGTGCCAACACGAATTCCTCAAGTGCCATTATATTTCTCCAATATATCTTCACGATGTTATAATATGCCTTCACAATGTTCTCTTGCCACATCACAATCCTCAAGCATGACATTGAAATGCTCCATGGTTGCATCACACTGTTACAATCTGACTTCACAATGCTCCAGTGTGACATCACAATGATCCTCGTGACATCACAATACTCCAGTGTACCAACACTCTCGGCCCTTGTGCCATTATATTGCGTATATGCCATCACAGTGTTACAATATGACTTCATTATGTTCCATTATGACATCACAATTATCCAGTGTGACATAACAATTCTCCAGGGTGACATCACAATGCACCAATGTGACATCAAAATATTC
>NW_008442842.1:0-457 GCF_000622305.1 Nannospalax galili
CTGAAAACATTCGAACTTCAAGTGATTCCTTCAAGAGAGTAAAAAGATAATTTAAAGACAATATTTTTTACAAATTGCAAGTGTGATAGAGGACATATTTATATAGAACAGATGAAGGATCTTTACCAGTTAATAATAAAAATTTAAAATGGGCAAAGAAAGGTCAGAATAGATGTGCCAAAAAAGACATAAAACCCAAAGCATATAAGTAAGGTATTCACAATTTTAGTCAGTTTAGAAATGTGGATAAAAAGCCATGAGAGACTTCACATCCATTCAGGTGACTAAGCTAAACCAGGGCTAAACAGTGCTTTCGTTTCTGGGTGCCGGCAACATGAAATGAGAGCCCTATAATCTGGGCTGATCTTTAAGGTCTCTTGTTGAGGTAGTTTCTTAGGAAAGCAGAGAGTTGAAATGATATGGCAGAAAGCAGCTTGATGAGCTGAATGCTCTTCTG
>NW_008442843.1:0-457 GCF_000622305.1 Nannospalax galili
TATGCCATTCTTGGGAACATAGGCAAAGCCCTCCTATGTCCTGCTACAAAGATGCCTGCACATCCATGCTCACTGATGCTCTATTCACAATAGTCAGGAATTGGAAACAACTTAGATATCCACCAACTGATGTATGGAAAATGAAAGTGTGATACATTTGCACAATGGAGTATTAGATTTTTAGAAAAATAAAATTATTGGTCTGGAAAGATGTCTCAGAGATTAAAAACAATAGTTGCTCTTCCAGAGGACCTAGGTTCAGTTCCCAACAACCTCATAGTAGCTAACAATTATCCTTAACTCCAGTTCCAGGGGATCCAACCTCCTCTTCTGGCCTCTGTGGGCACTGCATGACATGAGTGCACTTATACACATGCAGGTAAAACAGTTATATACATAAAATAATAATAAATAAATAAAAAATTAAAAGAAGGAAAACAAAATTATGAAGTTCACA
>NW_008442844.1:0-457 GCF_000622305.1 Nannospalax galili
AAAGAACCCAGGCCACGTTTCAGGCAGACTATGGCCTGCTTCTCAATTCGGAAATAAAAGATGAACAAAAATGTGGGAAGGCTGATGCCACCTCTTAAATACTTCCAGGCACTGGCATCAGCCACAATCTTCCACTGGTCATCAACTTCACCGGAAAAGAATAAATCTAAAAGCATATCTAAGTTCCCCCAGGCAAGACAAGAAGACTATTTTCAGTAGGAAGAAGAAAAAGGTAGTAAGTCAAATTTTCCTAAATAAGCTTTGTGAAAAGAAACAAAAAGTTCAATGTAGTGGCACATGCCTATAATCCCAGCATTGGAAAGGCTGAGGCAGGAGAATCATGAGTGTGAGGCCGGTGAGACCCTATTAAAATGAAAAAAGAAAAAAAGGGAACTCTTAGCCACTGAGCCATCTCTTCACCCTCTAGAATTTATTCTTAAACTACATCATCTCTTCA
>NW_008442845.1:0-456 GCF_000622305.1 Nannospalax galili
CCCCCCTTGCCCCCACTCCGTGTGCAGGCCCGTGGACCCTCGTCGGTTCCCATCTCCAGTCAGTCCCTTTCTCTTCTGGTGTGCCTGCCTGAGCCGCAAGCTTTCGTCCTTGTACGTGGCTGTGCGTCGGTGTCTGTGTAGGTGTGGGTGCACACATGTGCATGCATGTGTGGAGACCAGACGTGGACCTTAGGTGTGTCAGTCCTCAGGACACTGTCTACCTTGGTTTTTGATGTGAGAAACAAGACCCTTACTCCATAATGGCAAATTCAAGAGAAAAAGAGGAAAGCAAGACAGTTTAAAGTTTTGTTTCCGTAGGACCAGTGCCAGCCCAAAGGGGGTGAGTGATGCTCAGATTCGGAGAAGCAGTGGGTTCTACAGTCTTTTAAAAAAAGATTTATGGGCCTGGAGAGATGGCTCAGTGGTTAAGAGCACAGGCTGCTCTTGCAGAGGACC
>NW_008442846.1:0-457 GCF_000622305.1 Nannospalax galili
AGGGAGGGAAGAGGGGAGGGAGGGAAGAAGGGAGGGAGGGAGGGAGGGAGGGCAGAGGCAAAGCATGGGAATGGGTGATATAATTTTCAGAGATTCCTTAGGGGTAAGGCTTAAAAAACCAGGCTTTCAGAGCCCACCGGTGACTGCTGTGTGGGGGTGGCGCATGTTCACCTTTCTGTCTACCTGTTTCTAAACCTCACTCTTCTCACAGAAGTTACTTGAGGGTCCAGAACAGAGGCTGGAGGAGCCAGAGTGAAGAGTCTCAGCTTCCCAGGCTAGGTAATCCCTGGCTCCTCAGCGGAGCTCTGTCCTGGTAGGTCAGCACGCAGAGCAGCAGAGAATGAATGGATGTGGCCTTGTTCCAACAGAACTCCCCCAAGTCAGAGCTTTCTCAGGCTTGCTTCCCTTTAGACAGCTGACTTGACTGGGCTCTTGTTCCCACTCCACCCACCTCTAG
>NW_008442847.1:0-457 GCF_000622305.1 Nannospalax galili
GGGTGTAATTTTCTAAAATTGAACTGCCATTTTTCAACCCTGTATTTTACCCTTACCTTTGTTTCCTTTGGGATTGTGACATCTCTATACCTGAATATCCTTTTTCTTGTGGGTCACTGAAAAATACCTACACAAATTTTCTTGAATATAATGTCCCCCGTTTGGGTAGATCGGTGGTCAGCATCAGCATTTACATCAGCTAATCCAAGAACAGTTTCAGTCCAAACATATGGAACAATACTTTGGCACCTAGAATATTCCTATCTTCTGTATTCCTCAAATCTTGTGACTAGAGGCTTTTGCATTGTCTCTGTGCTGTTAATGAGCATCTTCATCCTTTTGGAGTGCTTCAACCTGGAGTCCCCTTTCTTGCAATGGTCCTGCAGAACTACCATGTTATTGTTTATGATTTAAAAGAATTTTTTACTCTCCCTTTACACCCTGACCATAAAAAAAA
>NW_008442848.1:0-457 GCF_000622305.1 Nannospalax galili
TTTTTTTTTTACCAATTGTTAGGGAAAAACAAATTAAAATCGTAGCAAAATACCACATCATGCCTACTTTGATTATCTAAAGTAATTTTTATCTCAGGCTGGCCTTGAACTCATTAGCTGAGGGTGACCTTGAACTCTTGGTCCTCCTCCCTTCACCTCCAGAGTGCTAGGATAACAGGTATGCTTGTTTTATGTGGTTTTGGAAATCAAACCCAGGATATCGTGTATGGCAGACAAGCACTCTAACAATTGAGCTAAATTCCCAGCCCCTGAGTATCTAAAGTTTTAAGACTTGGCAATTCCTATTGCTGTGGAGGATGTTGAACTATTGGAATTCTCATACATTGCTGATAAGAATATGAAAGTGTACAGTCACTCTGGGAAACAGTTTGGCTATTTCTTCTTTTGCTGGAGAGGGCTGTCTCACTCTGTAGCTCAGGCTGGCCTGGATCACCAT
>NW_008442849.1:0-457 GCF_000622305.1 Nannospalax galili
GAAAGGTGGGAAGGGTTGCCTTATTGTGGGTTTAATTTGTATCTCTCTGACTGCAATAAAACTGACTGTAGTTTTTAACCAGCTTGTTCATCAGTGTTTCTTGTGAGTTACAGGATTTTACCTTAGCCCTTTCCTACTACAATGTCTTTTCTTTTTGATTTGTGGGTGTTTGCTTAAGATCTTTAAAATTGTGCATGGGCATGGGGGTGCCAGTGGTGGCCAGAAGAGGGCATCAGCTCCCCTTAGTGCTGAGCTACAGGTGGTTGTGAGCCACCTGGCATGGATGTTAGGAACCAAACTTGAGTCCTCTGAATAGTATGGGCTCTTAACTGCTGAGCATCTCTCCAGCCCAATTTATAGTGTTTTCAATACATTCTAGAAGGTAACCTTTTGTTATCTGCTGATACTGGAAAGATCTCCCTGTTTATGGGATTTTTTTTTTGAGACAGGCTCCCTG
>NW_008442850.1:0-457 GCF_000622305.1 Nannospalax galili
ACCCAGCTTTTGACAAGGGTGCAGAAATCTTGAATTCAGGTCCTCCGGCTTGCGAGACATGGTGCTGACTGATCCATCTCCCCAGCTTCATCATGATACTTACACAGTTCTCGAAGCTGGAGAGCGAGGTGGATTGGTACATTCACAGGTCCTGGAATATGCCAGAAAGGGGATGTGCAAATGAAATCGGTACATGGGGAAAGGGGTAGATGATCCACCCCTAAGGGAGGGATTCTGTTTTAGGACAAGGAGAGCATGAAAATTATTGTGAGCACAGAAGAGAGCATGCAGAACGGTGATGAGGTGGCCGTTAGTCAGGGACAGCCCCGGGGGTGGGTACCTTACGGAGGGGGAAGAGTGTTATCCAAATCCTGAATGGGAGGAGAGGGCCTGGGCAGTGAGGCATGACCTCAGCTGAAAGGACACATGGAGGCTCTTACAAGTTTGACTTTCTTTT
>NW_008442851.1:0-457 GCF_000622305.1 Nannospalax galili
TTTTTTAAGTTATAGGATAATATTTATTTAATTGCAAAACATTTTCCTTTAAAGGAGGCATGCACTATGCATTGGTTGAAACTGAGGGATAAAAATCCACATTTAAAAAACAGCCAAATGGAGGATAGTACTCACATTAAAAGCTGTCAACTACAGATGTGTTAAATATCTCGTCCTCAGCCTGCTTTGATAATATGCATGACTTGTCAAAATGTGATTTGTACCTACTGTGTTTCTGAAGCATCCATACAGTTATGAACTGCATTATGACATATACATGATGATCCCGGTAAGACTGTAACAGCCGAAAAACCTCTATTTCTTGGTGACACTGTAGCCTTCACAGCATGGCAACAAGGCATTTGCACACCTGTTTGTGGTGATCCTGGTGTAAATAAACCTATTGTACTACCAGTTCTATGAAAGTGTAGCACAACATTTTTTTTTAATTTTTATT
>NW_008442852.1:0-457 GCF_000622305.1 Nannospalax galili
TGTGTGTGTGTGTGTGTTGAGACAGGATCTCCCTGTAGCACAGCTGGCCTGGAACTCACTATGTAGTCCAGGATGGCCTTTATCTCACAAAGAACTACCTACCTCTGCCTCCCGAGTGCTGGAATATAAGGCATCCACCACCTGGACCGGCATGTTCTCTATTTTTTCTAAGGTCTATCAAGTCTAATTTGTGTGCGCACCTGCAAATACAAATTCCAGAGCCAGAGGAGGCCAGAGGTGTTGAATCCCTGTAGATCTGGACTTACAGGAAGTTGTAAGCACCTGACATGGTGCTAGGAACCGAATTCAGGTCTTCTGGTAGAGCAGTAAGCCAAGCACCATTAAGCTCTGAGCATCCAGCCTGTATTTATTTTTTAAGTCAGAGCTAGGAAGGCTGGTACACACTTTAGTCCCAGTACTTGGGAGGCAGAGGCAGTCGGATATCTGTAAGTTCGGG
>NW_008442853.1:0-457 GCF_000622305.1 Nannospalax galili
GGCCCAGAGGGCTCCTGCGGACTGGGAGAAGGAACTGGATTGGTCTAGATGCAAAGGATCAGGAAGCAGTAGTGGTTTCACTGGTGTCTGGGGCACCAAGACAAGGAATGGGACAGCACCCAGTCTAGGAGGACAGATAGGCGGAGGAGATGGGAGGGTGAATGCGACTGTGGGAGCCAAGGTGCGGAGGACATGATCAACTTACCCAGAAGAGGGCGGGTCGTGGAGGCCCAGGGAAGCAGAGCGAGGTGAGGGTGGGACCAGGCCCAGAGGGCTTCCCAGGACCGTGAGAAGGAACTGGGTTCCTCTGGATGCATGGGATCAGGAAACAGTAATGGTTCCAGGCCTAGAGGCCAGCCCTGGGGTCCAGGAAAGAGGCTGGCGGGCTGAGCTCCCAGGGAAGCAGAGGGAGATGAGGGCTGGACCAGGCCCAGAGGGCTCCAGGGAGAGAGAGGCT
>NW_008442854.1:0-457 GCF_000622305.1 Nannospalax galili
AACACTTTTCTCACTGGCCAAAGAGAGATGTGGAGGAAGGAGAACTGTTGGAGCTGATCATTAACCTCTATGATTCTTCTGCATTGCCCTTCACTTTGACTGCCTCCTTTGATACATGTGCCAACAGAAAGAGGTTTCTACTTTCAGGTGATGCCCTTTCTCTAATGGCCTTGCACAGCAATGGCAGTAAAACAAAGTGTGTTATCTTTCAAGTTTGTCTATTATTTGAATATTCATTTAAAATATGTGTCAAAGATTTCCAGTACAAGAAAAAAATTCTCCAAGTTTCCTTTATAAGTTCGCAATCTATGAGATAAAAGTTTAAATGAGGATTTTATAATAAATCGGTTAAACATTAATTTTGTTAATTATGGAATCAGTTACTGATTATTTGATATATGAAAATATTTGTAATAAATGAATGGAATTGGGACTATTGAAAAACAGTCTGTGAATT
>NW_008442855.1:0-457 GCF_000622305.1 Nannospalax galili
TGAACCCAGGAAAGCAGGGTGACACAGCCAGCTGAGAGCCGGGGTTCTTCTCCACTGACCCCTGCAGTGGCCTCTTCTCTGAATCTGGCTCTGACTGAGAAAGAGTCTAGAGTTTCTGAGAGAAATAAGTGCCTGAAGGACAGTGCTTCCCTCAGTAACCACAAAGCCTTGTTCAGAGGGATCTGAATGTGTTTTCTGAATGTCTTCCATCATGTCCTTCAGGATTTGAAGAATTCTCCAGACACACAGGCTGGGATTCAAGGAAGTGAATGGGACTCCGGGCCCTTGGTAAGTGTGGCTTTGTCACCTGGGATGCAGCAGGAGGTGCAGCAGCACTGCAGTGACAGCTGAGAGGACAGGAAGGAGCCAGGCTGCTGACTTTAGATTCTGGATTCAGCTGAGGAGCATGTTTGATTGTGAGGAAACTCTAAAGCCACCTTCTGACTCAGTTTCCTTG
>NW_008442856.1:0-457 GCF_000622305.1 Nannospalax galili
TGGTGCATTGTGAGGGCACACTGAACATTGTGCTGGCACATTGAGCACTGTTGAAACATTGGGTGATTGTGATGGCACACTGTGCATGGTAATGTCACATTCGATCATTGTTATGACACATTAGAGCAATTCAATGGCACATGGAATATTGTAATAGCATATTGGAGTAATGTGATGTCAAATTAGGGCATTGTGATGGCACATTGAGCAAGGTTATGACAAATAGGAGCAATGTGATGACACATTGTTGCACAGTGATAGTACACTGAGCCATGTGGTGTCACAATGGAGCCTTTTGAAGACACATTGGAGCGTTGTGATGGCACATTGGGGCATTGTTAGGGCCCATTGAACATTGTGATGGCATACTGGGTATTGTTATGACACGTGGGGCATTGTGATGTCGCACTGAGCATTGTGATTTCACATTGGACTATTGTGATGGCACACTGATCAT
>NW_008442857.1:0-457 GCF_000622305.1 Nannospalax galili
AATCCCAGAACCCGTAGGACAGCTAACAATTGTCCCTAATTCCAGTTCCAGGGGATCTTAGCCTTTTTTTCTCCTCTGTGGGCATTACACAGCATGGGTACACTTACATACATGCAGGCATAACATTCATACACACAAATAAATTTTAAAATGTGCATGATTCACAGAGGAACCTGGATTCAGTCCTGGACTCATCCCTCTCTCCAACATGGCTGTCACCACTGTGCTTCAACAGCATGGTAAAAGAGCTGCTTGTTGTATGCCTAAATTGTAATGTTCAAGGAGGAGGGACCAGATTCCAGGAATTCCATCGCCATTTCCAGAATTCAAATAGTTCTCTGAAAACACCAGGAAGAATTTCATTCACACGTGAATGTGGACAGCAACATAGACATTCACAAAACTTAGAAGTAATTTTCCCATAGACTTTCTATTAACATTAAATCTAGTTTTTCTC
>NW_008442858.1:0-457 GCF_000622305.1 Nannospalax galili
TTTTTTTATGTGTATGAGCGTTTTGCCTGCATGTGTATAAGTGCACCCATGCATGCAATGCCTGTGGAGGCCAGAAGAGGCTGTCAGATCCCCTAGAACTGGAATTATAGATGATGGTAAGCTACCATGTGGGTGCTAGGAACCAAAGCCAGGTTCTTTGCAAAAGCAGCCAGTACTCTTAATTGCTGAACCATCTCTCCCACCCCTTACTATTAGTTTCTGATCTTAGAGAATTACAGAATTTCTCATAATTAGCTGAGGAGACAGAGATGTAGCTTTACAGATGCTTATTATGGCATCATTTGTAAAAGGAAACAAAGGGAAGGTGGACTGTAGTGTCCAACAGTAAGTCCTTCTGAATCCAGAACACAGGATTGCAGGCATGCTTTCATTCCTTAAAGGGCTGTCTATAGCTGACTAAGTAAACTATGCATGGTCCAGTGTGTGTTGGGGGGGG
>NW_008442859.1:0-457 GCF_000622305.1 Nannospalax galili
GCAAGAGCAGTCAGTGCTCTCAACCGCTGAGCCATCTCTCCAGCCCCCCATCTTTCTTCTTAAATAGTGTGTCCTCCCTGTCAAAACCCAGTCACAAACTGTATGTCTACAGCTGGGTGTTAAGCAGAACCTCAGACGGGTTTACTATCCAAAATGTCACAGGGTTGGGACCAGGCCCAGAAGACCCAGAATTCATGTTTGACCTATGTGAGCTCTGGGGAAGCCCTTGGAACACAGGGATAGATGGAAAGTCCCTGGATCGTGTAGATTGCTCCAATTATGGATGTAGGATGGAATTTCTTGAAAAGGCTCTCAGCTCTTACCAATTTTATATCTGCCCAGTCGGGCCCTCTGGGTGCAGTGGACAGAAAGATTTCTTTTTTCCAAATGGGGATGTGAAACCATCGCCCCATGGAAAACAGGTTTACTTCAGGAGAGCCCCAAATGAGAGAAAAAA
>NW_008442860.1:0-457 GCF_000622305.1 Nannospalax galili
AGGCGTGGTGGCATGGAGCATGCCTTTAATATCAGAACTTGGGAAGCAGAGATAGGTGGATCACTGTGAGATGTAGGCCAGTCTGGGACAGTCTACTTAGTGAGTTCCAGGCCAACTGGGGCTACATACTGACACCGTTATCTCAAAAACAAAACAAAACATTGAAAACAACAACAACAAAAACTTGGAATGTCCTTGTAAAATTCTCAGGAACGAAGGCTGTGGGACTGCTTGGGTTTTGTGCCTCATATGTCTCAAGAGGCTGAAATAAAGCTGTTAGCAAGGCTTTTTCCCTGGCTCCATTTTCCAATGACTTAGAAAATGTTTACTCAGAAGCTGAACATACTCAAAGCCAGAGCAGCTGGAAAACTAAAGCGACAGCACAATTATTTCACTGCACCGATGAAAATCCAGTTACCATATAAGCCTACACACCAAAGGCTTGCTTTGTAATCAG
>NW_008442861.1:0-457 GCF_000622305.1 Nannospalax galili
CAGTCACGCACCTAATTAGATCTCCAAAGTGTGGACTGCTGTGTTGCTCACGGACTCCTATCTTTAGTGAAGCAGGTTGCTGTCCTGGGAGTGCTGTGGGTAACCACCGACCCACAACTAACCACACACTGAGGTTCTTGACTCAGAGCCTACTCTATCAACCAGTAAGTGAACATCCCCGGTGGGCATTCAGTGACTCCAGTCTCTGCAGTGTCATCTTCCCAGCCTTGCAGGAGAGCCCTGAGCTGCACACTCAGCCACGCTGCCCAGATTCCTAACCCACAGAAAATAAGTGGTTGCTTTAAGCCATGAAGTCTGTGGTAATTTACTCTGCAGCAAAAGTGTGAGTGGACACTTAATTGAAAATAAAAATAATTACACTGCAAATTCAACTAGGACAATGTCCACACTTGTATATAATTATATGTAAAATCATTTTATTTTACGGAGATGTGAT
>NW_008442862.1:0-457 GCF_000622305.1 Nannospalax galili
AAGAGGACAGAAGAGGGTGTAAGATCCCCTAGAACTAGGGTTAAAGATGGTTGTTTGTTGCCATGTAGGTGCTGAGAACTGAACCTGGGACCTCTGCAAGAGAAGCCAGTGCTCTTGGCCACTGAACCATCTCTCCAGACCCTCGGAACTCTTAAAAATAGAATTACCATATGATCTAGCTATTTCACTCTTGGGTATAGTCCTGAAGGACTCTAAGTCAGCAGATGGCAGAAGTAGGCCAGTGAGAGATTCTGTCTTAAAGGAGATGAATGGTGCTCCCAAGAATGACACCCAAGGTTGTCCTCTGGTCTCCACACACATGCATACATGTGCACATGCACACACACGAACACACATACACACAAGATGAAATACAAACAGCCAATAAAAGTATGAAAAAAAATCAACCTCACTGTATCAACGAAATGCAAAATAAGGGGCTGGAGAGATGGCTCAG
>NW_008442863.1:0-457 GCF_000622305.1 Nannospalax galili
GCTATTCCTGCTTTAACTACATCCTGAAAATTTTATTGTCTTTTTTATCAATATGTTATTTCATGATCAGTCAGTGACCATGCTGTTCCTCTATTCATGTCTGTGCTCAGTAGTCAGTTTCACAGGCTCTTTGATCAATCTGTATGAATGAAATAACTCCTTCACCCTTCCTTTTTTCTTTCTTTAAGCACATCTAGTCCCAGACATTAAAAACTTAATTAATTAGCTGATTAATATTTTTTGAGACAAGATTTCATGGATCACAGCTGGCCTCAGACTTGAAATGTACCTGAGGATGATCTTGACCTTTGGACCCTCCTGCCTCAACCTCTTGAGTACTGAGATTAGAGGCATGCGTCATCACACCCAGTTCATATAGTGCTGGGGATTGAACCCAGACTTCATGAATGTAGGCAAGTAGAGGGGGTGGGGACCAACACTAAAAGGATAACTAGTA
>NW_008442864.1:0-457 GCF_000622305.1 Nannospalax galili
ATGGAGCTGTGATACTCATAAAACCCATGTATTGGGCCACTGAAAGTGGGGATGGGGAAGGGAGTGTTCAGAGACTGGAGAAGGTGGTGACAACCCAGCAAGCAGTGCTTTTGTCTCCCAGTGTACAGAGACATCCTGGCTTGTGGCAGGGGAGATTCGTTTTTCATAAGAAGCCACTTTGAATGTGAGAAGGAAACTCCACAGAGTCTGGCCTTCACCAGGGGAGAGGTCTTCCGTGTGGTGGACACACTATACAGTGGCAAGCAGGGCCACTGGCTGGCTGTGAGGATTGGAAATGAACTGGAGAAAGGCTTAATCCCTAACAAAAGCAGGTATCTAAGACTATATACCTATAGGGCCCTTTTAATCCCTGAACAAAAAGCAACAGAACTCCCCAAAGGAAATCCCATATGACTTCATTTGACAGGGTTTGTTGTTTATGGGGACCAGGCTGCAA
>NW_008442865.1:0-457 GCF_000622305.1 Nannospalax galili
TCTAATTCTGCCTCCCTGTCTCTATCATCTGTCACTATGTCTGTGTGTCTGTCTCTGTTCCTATGTCTTTCTCCCTTTCTCTGTGATATGTGTGTAAGTGCAAGTGCATATGTGCTACAGCATGTGGCAGTCAAGGAATGACTTTTGGGCATCAGCGCTTGCCTTCTACCTTATTGAGACAGGGTCGTGGTTCTGCTGCTGTGTTGAGCACTCCAGGTCGCTAAGCTCTTAGTTCCTCCTGTCTCTGCATCCTGCTTCTACCTCCCCTAGGACTGCTGGGATAACAGATGCACACCACTGCATCTGGCTTTTAATGTGGGTTCCCAGGATCAAATTCAGGTTTTAAGACTTGGGCAGCTAGTGCTTTTACCTACTGAGCCATTTCCCTGGCCTATGCTTTGATTCATTTTGCTGTAAAAATTACAGTCTTTAAACTTTTACAAAATTAGTAACGTGT
>NW_008442866.1:0-457 GCF_000622305.1 Nannospalax galili
GAATGACCTGAGTTTGGGGACAAGTAGGCTTAGGAGTTAACCAGTAGTCTCGTCTCCCTTCCATCTCACCACAAAAGGAGATAGAATATGGGAGAAAAAGAAAAAAAATGCTACTCAGAGAGTTGTAGACCTAAGAAAGAGGGCTTATGAGAAAATGTACTGGGAGAGGTTTTTAGTGTGGTTAATTACATGCCTCATCAATTATGCTAGACTGGCTTCCCAGTGAGACCCAGGGATCCTCCTGCCTGCCAATGCTTCTACAGTACAGGGATTGCAAGTGCTCATGGGTTCTGGGGATCAAACTCAGGTTCTGGTGTTTTTAAGGCAAGCACTTTGTCAGCTAAACCATTTTCCCAACCTTCAAGTTTCATCTTAAGGTTGCTAAACATATCAATGACTAGACCTCTCTAGGGAGAAGGACATTCCTGCTCTCCATCAAAGTGTGTTATCAACTACT
>NW_008442867.1:0-457 GCF_000622305.1 Nannospalax galili
AAATTTTCATTTTGAGATTAAGATCGCTAAACTCTCTAGACCAGCCTTGAATTTACAATCCCCCTGCCTTAGCCTCTCAAGCAACTGAGATTGCAGGTGTGTGCCATGATGCCTGGCTTTCTGCTTTAAGACAGAGTCCTGCTATACAGGCCAGGCTGCCTCAAATTCATAGTCCAACTTGCACCAGCTTCCCATCAGCCTCTTAAATACTAGGATTTCGGGCAGGAATCACAATACCCAGCCTGCGTTACTGACTTTGAAACAACTGCCTTGTTTTCATTAATTTTCTGTATTGCTGTACTGTTGAATCTCATTGATTTCTGCTATTATATCCTTTCTTTCTTCCTGCTCGCTCTGAGTGGACTTTGCTCTTCTTTCAAGGTTTGTGAATTAGTAGCACAGATTGTTTTTCAGATATTTCCTTTGTTCCAATGTAAACTACTAGGACCACTCATTT
>NW_008442868.1:0-457 GCF_000622305.1 Nannospalax galili
GTGTAATGCCTGCATGTAGGTAGGTACACCTGTGTCTTGCAATGCCGGTGGAGGTCAGAAGAGGGCATCGAATCCCCTGGAACTGAAGTTATCGACAGTTGTTAGCTGCCATGTGGGTACTGGGAATTGAACCCGGTCCTCTGCAAGAGCAGACAGTGCTCATAATTGCTGAACCATCTCTCCAGCGCCAAAAGATCTTTTTAAGAAATTTTCATATTTAATTAATTGTACTTAATTCATGGCTTGCAAACATCTTTGATTCATCAAGGCCTTAAACTTGAGTTTGATTAGTTTTGTTGGTTTTCACTAATTCCATTAATTTCCTTGGATTTCTTTTTAGACCACCACATTAATGCTTTTGCTATGCCTTTTAAGTAGACATTGGGTTATATGTGCATGCATTCCTCTCACATAAATTCTATTCTGAAATAGAGAAAACTTGGTTCACTTGTTTGTA
>NW_008442869.1:0-457 GCF_000622305.1 Nannospalax galili
CAGCCATTCCCCAGTGCAAGTCCGTCCACTAAGTCTAGTCAGCCTATCTAGTGTCCCTTGTTTTAGGAAGATCAGCTTTTCCTCCTCTAGCAGCAATCAGTTGCCCACATTCCTTCAGATAAGACTGAGGTCTGTTATTCATTTTCCCAGTTTTATGCTGGGTTATTGTCTGCCTGAGATTGCCAGGGACGTGTATGCTGACACCATTGCCATACAATCATATGAGCAGGTTCCCGGGAGCTGGTAGGACTCCTCTGTTTTCATATGGTCATGCACCTCCTCCCTGGCTCTTACAATCTTTCTATCCACTCTTCCATGATGGTCCCTTAGCCTGGGGTGGGAGAAGTTTAATAAAGGGATCCTGCCCAAGGAACATCAATCAACAGGCTCTTGATCTCTATACTTGAGCTATTTGTGACCTTTTGTGTTCCTGGCCCTCTGCTGCATGAGGGAGCTT
>NW_008442870.1:0-456 GCF_000622305.1 Nannospalax galili
GCAATTATTTTAAAACGTAGGTCATGGGGTTTCAGTTCTGCTTGTCTTTAACGATACGGGCTTAACTTTAAAATTCCTTACAACTCCGCGAAGTAAAACATGTTTTACAAAGCACTTGTGGGCTTTTTGCAACACCTATAACTTAAAAGTATCTTCATATTCGTATCGGGCCTTTAGAGTTGTTTCTTTAAAATAAACTCAAAAGGAAACAACTTTTTAATTGAACGATAGTGAAGATTTATGTGCAGTTTTTCTTTGCCTAAACTCAATATTTTCTTAGAGTTAAGATATGTTTGATGTAAATAAAGCAAATATCTGGTAGAAAATTCACTGTATACAATTCTTTAGCATAAATGACGCGATAGATGACTGGTTTTGTTTCAGTTTGTTTTTCCTCCCCCTGTTCAGTTAATCACTACAACCCCTGACTCCCCATTGTCTTCAGACTTCTCTGCA
>NW_008442871.1:0-457 GCF_000622305.1 Nannospalax galili
TGAGCCATCTCTCTAGCCCCTAGAAAATTATTTTATAGACATCAACAAACTGAATATAAATTTATAGGGGATTGGAAAGATACATAAATACCCAGCACAAAATTGAAGGAGAACAAAGTGGGAAGGCTGATGTTATCTGAACAGGAGACTTACTATAAAGCCATATAATTGGGACAAGCTTGGTGACAATGTGCATAAACAGATCAGTGGGACCCAGAGGACAGAGATTGCCCTGCATAAATATAGACAGATTGTGTTCAAAAGAGAAAGAAAGGGAACATGATATAGGAAAGGGCATGCTCAACATGTAGTGTTGGGGCAACTAGAGAGTGTAGAAGACGGAGACACTGTGACATCACAGACCCTCTAGCTGCTGGTATCTCCTCAAAATCAGGCCACACCAACTGTAGTCTCTCTCCCAAAGCCAGCTACAGAGTACTACACTGAGCCTGCAAGT
>NW_008442872.1:0-457 GCF_000622305.1 Nannospalax galili
CATACCTGGCTTACTGAAGTATTTTGAGACCAAATTAATGCAAAAAAAATCTGTGAGAATAAGATATTGAAATCTTAAAGACAGGATCACACGAAATGGAGATTAAAATGAGGCAGGTAAGGTGAACTGTGCAATGCAGGTTAGATCCTGTCTTTATTTGGTGCCTCTAACCTTCTGCACCTCACCCCCGCCCCCCAACACACACACATCTAGGGTCCTTTCTATTTTGGAAGTGCTCACTTGGGAAGAGGCGAAATCCAGTTTCTGCAAGCCTGCCAAGTAGCGGTTTCTCATCATGTCCACCTCCTGCCTTTTGCTATTCAGGAGCGTCTTGAAGGTTAGGATCAATTCCAGATAGGAGGTGGGGGTCACATAGTTATGTCTGAGAAGTGTGTTGTAGTAATCGAGTGACAGCTTCTTCACACTCTCCTGAAAGTATTTGCACATGGAGACAACC
>NW_008442873.1:0-456 GCF_000622305.1 Nannospalax galili
TGCAATGCTGCAGAGGTCAGAAGAAGGCTTCGGATTCCCCTGGAACTGGAGCTAAGGACTGTCGTAGCCGCCATGTGGGTGCTAGGAATCAAACCCGGGTCCTCTGAAAGAGCAGTCACTGCTCTTAACTGCTGAGCCATCTCTCCAGCCCCCTAAAAATAAAATATTTTTAAACTTCACATTTTGATAAGTTGCTAAGAAGCAATCATAGAGATTGTCATTCTTCCAGAATTCTCTCACAAAAGCAGAAATAGGATCAAAACCAAACAAAAAGTATAGAAAGATGACATGTTGTGTGACACTATTCCTGGAGACTGATGAACGAATTGTCTACTCGCCCCAGATAGGGAACCAATGATAGACCAAAGTAAGTATATCACCAAAGTCCAACATGGTGAACCAGTGAGTTTTATTTCGGTTACTTACAGGAATATGGGTGAGGGGTTATGTACAAGA
>NW_008442874.1:0-457 GCF_000622305.1 Nannospalax galili
AGATCAGCTCTTCTTCACCTAGCAGTAATCAATTGCCAATATTTCTTCAGCTAATATTGGGGTATGCTGTTTATTTCTCCAGTTCTATGCTGGGTTTTTGTCTGCCTGAGTTTGAATGGGACTGTGTATTCTGACACCATTGCTAGAGAATTATATGATCAGGCTCTCAGGTCTTATAGGACTCTATGGAAATATGTAGGACTATTTGTAAATATAGTCATGCATCTCTACCCTGTCTCTTACGATCCTTCCACCCCCTCTTCCATGATAGTTCCTGAGTCCTGGGTGGGTGAAGTTTAACACAGGAGTCCTGTCCAAGGACCAGCATACTGCCGACTCTTAATCTCTATGTTTGGTCATTTGTAACCTTTTGTGTTCTGGCCCTCTGTTGCGTGAGGGAGCTTCATTAATGAGAATTGAGAGATTCATCTATGTTCCCTTCTTTACCCCTGTTCTA
>NW_008442875.1:0-457 GCF_000622305.1 Nannospalax galili
CACTGTGATACTTGACCTAAGCTAGACCTGTGTGAGTGGAACAGCAGACAGGCAATGCTAAGGTTGAACTCACAAGTCTGGTGGATGAATGTATGTGTTCAACCTGAGCTCAGCCTGGGAGTTGAGATCAGGGACAGGGAATTCTGGGGTTGAGAAATTCACCACATTGGTGAGTGCAGAAGTTTGATTTATAATTTTTTGGTACAGGGATTCTTGGTATACTAAATTTTTTAATTTAATTTTTGCAAATTTAATATAATAAACTCTGACTAAATTTATATAATTTTCCTCACTGCACATCCCTCCTACCCCCAACCTAATTTCCTAGGTCAGATATATATGTTAGCTATGGGCTCCAGCTCATGAAGTAGATCTTAAATCCAATTAAAGAGTGGTTGGTTATCTAATAATATTCATGCCACTATTGCACCAGTGAGCATATCTTGCCAGGTCAGTT
>NW_008442876.1:0-455 GCF_000622305.1 Nannospalax galili
GTGTGTGTGTGTGTGTGTGTGTGTGTGTATCCTAGTTACTTTTTACTGTAGTGTTAAAAACACTGGCCAAAACCAACGTGAGTAAGAAGAGGGTTATTTCATCTTACATCTCCCAGGTCACAGTTCATCACTGAGGGACATCAAGGCAGGAACTCAGACCAGGAACCTAGAGCAAGGACCATGAAGGAACCTGTTTATTTGCTTTCTCTCCTGGCCTGTGCTCAGCCTTCTTTCTTATACAACCCAGGCCCACCTGCCCAGGAGTGGCACTGCCCACAGTGGGCTGGCCCTCCCTCATCACTCAGTAATCAAGAATGTGCCCCACAGACCAACCCAATGGAGGAAATTCCTCAGTTGAGGTTCCCTGTACCCAGGGGTGTCAAGCTGACAACTAAAGCTATCCAGCGCAGTGTGTGTGCATGTTTGTGTATGTGCGTTTGTGTGAGTCTGTGTGT
>NW_008442877.1:0-457 GCF_000622305.1 Nannospalax galili
CAAACAAAATAAAACAAAACAACAATTAATTTAGTGCAAAAAATCCTCCCATTATGTCGTATTATGTTCAACCTTGCTGGATTGATGGCTCAACCAGCATCTTTCACTGAAGTAAAATTTCCCTTTAACCAGCTCCTTCATTCCACTGGTTGATCATAACCCACCTATTTAATTCAGGCTCCCCTCTCTTTGTTTTCCAAGGAACCAATCCTGCCATTTATTCTTCTAAAACACCTGCTTTCTGTAATGTTTGTACTGGATGCTGTCAGTGTCCTTTAGGAATTTACCGTTGAATTGAGGCAATATACTCACAGGAAAAAAAATCACTAATGATACAAAACAGTGTAGTTAACACTGGTCACAGGTAGAGAAACAAATTGGAGAGAATCAGCAAAAGACATAATCCTGGGGCTAATGAAATGAGGGGCCACTTCCCCCACTTCACATGTTCATAGCC
>NW_008442878.1:0-457 GCF_000622305.1 Nannospalax galili
GTTATTCTTACTAAAAATTAAATGTAGTTATTACTGTTAATCTTTTGATGGGGTTATATACTCAAGAAACTCTTAAAGTGGTCTAAATATGTTACAACACTTTGTATGTACTTATTCCATTATTACACAGCTCTTATTCATAGAATTAATGTGATCCCTATATTTTAAATGACAGAAACAAGGAGTACAGGTTAAATTATTTTCCCAGTTTACCAAAGCTCATATACATCCTATGATAGAAAACTATAATTTGACCCTCAATCCTGGGAATTCTCTAAGCCTTGCAATTTCTAAAATGATAGTAGTGTATTGCCCGCAGTGTGTCCTTGAGTCAGTACTTGGGAGTTTATGCTTAAAAAATGACAGGAATGGGCTTCTACATGATTTGGCATTGTTGGATAATATAGAATATCTTTGATCCTATCATCTTATTGAATAAAAGAAATGTATAAAAAAA
>NW_008442879.1:0-457 GCF_000622305.1 Nannospalax galili
TACCCTAAGGAACAAGTAAGTGAAAAAAGCCTTCAAAGATATGTTAAGTAAATGATTTTTCTTTTCAAAAAAGGAAAACTATTTAAGGCTTAGTACTAAGATAATTAATTGGAACACTAATCACACATACTTGTAATTTAAATGTATTTTATATATCAAATACCTAATATTCTTATTTGGACACTGATTCCATAAATTCACTAATTAAGCCACTGTTTCTTCTGCTGAGATGGCTGCTGTTTGTGTATGTTTCATGTGTGTCTTCTAAAACTTAATTGCTATTGCTTTTATTAGCTCTCAACTTTAAAGAAAATACTTGGGAAAAGTCAGGATTTATACAAAAGCTTTCAAGAATTTGTTGTCTTAATGAACTTTAAAAATCTTATCCATTATCATATGATTCTGGACATTTCTAATCTTGTAACAATTAAATTCACATACTAATAAATTTACTCTT
>NW_008442880.1:0-457 GCF_000622305.1 Nannospalax galili
CTGTTTAGAAACAGGAATAGTTCGGTGGTAGTGTTTGTCTAGTCTGTGAAAGGCCTGGGGTTTGATTGCCAACACATGGAAAACAGCCTGAGGGTTAGAGGTGAAACTGTTGTACAGTTTTACTATTGTGATTGTTACATGGTTGAATGATTAGGTGAACACTTGATGTATACACTGAAAAAGGTAGATTTTCCTTTATGTAAGTTTAAACCTATAAAAGACTTGTTCAGGATTTCATAATTTATAGTGACTATTTCGTATGTTTTCAGTTAGATCCTCACACAGTTTAGCTTGTAGACATTATTCTTCTCCTCCGTATATAAGAGAAGAGTAAACACTGAACATGTAGCATGAGAACCTCTTCTGAGTTTCATGACTGCTACCAAACTGGCATTACGAGACATGTTTCTTGAGCACAAGTTGCTTGATTTGGTTACAAACACCCATCATATTTTTC
>NW_008442881.1:0-457 GCF_000622305.1 Nannospalax galili
GGATGCAAAGGATCAGGAAGCAGTGGTGGTTCCCCAGGTGTCTGTGGCACCGAGACTAGGAATGGGACAGGATCCAGGCTAGGAGGAGAGACCAGGAGGGTAGATGTGAGGGTGAATGAGGCTGGGGGAGTCAAGGCTCAGAGGGCATGATCCACTTAGCCTGTAGAGAGAGGCCTGCTGTACGGAGAGAGGGTGATTAATCTTTTTACCATAGGGTACCTATGTAATCATGAAATCAACCATCCTGGGAGTTGGGTGTATCCACAGTTTCTTTTCATATTGCCTTTGCATACACAGGACGTGTGTGTACACCAAATTCACCTTCTCTTTATGTTGCTGGAAGTATCTAGAAATTTACCTTGGCCAGTCTGTGCCTCCTCCATCCTTGAGCTGTCTACTCTTTCTGCCAGTAGAGACCTGGCTCCATCAGTATTATGGAGACGCTGACTGTGCCTGT
>NW_008442882.1:0-457 GCF_000622305.1 Nannospalax galili
CACACCTGTAAAGTAGGTGTAGCACACAGAGGGACAGGTATACAAAGATGAGAAACTGCTAAAGAGAAGACAGCAATGTTGGACACCAGATGTGATCAAGTACAGACTCAACACCAGCATAACAAACAAGAATGGCAAGAGTCAACAATTTCAAGACACCTCCACCCTCACATTCTCATGCTTACATCATAACTGCCAAGCTCTGCATTTCAAGGAAGAAACAAGCTGCTATAACACTTCATCTTTTATTTTTGTTTGTTTCCCCCACGGTTGTTTCTTTTACTGTTCTGTGACATTCATACCTTTACCTAATTTTGATTATACATACTTTTCATTACTGGGAAGTGTGTTTTCTTTCTATCTTTTTCTTACACTGTTTTGTTTTTCTCTATACATTTTAGAAGTATTTTGATTGTATGTTATTTTTTAAGGAAACATAATTTGTTTTGTTTTGTTT
>NW_008442883.1:0-457 GCF_000622305.1 Nannospalax galili
TGCAATGTGGTCACTCATTTTTATTGTATATAGTGGTGGACATGTGCCACAGTGTGGTTGTAGAACTGAATGGAAGATTTCGTGGAGTTGGTTCTCTTTACCAACTTTACATGGCCACTGAAGTTTGAACTAAGTTTGCATGACAAGGATTTATATCCACTGAGCCAGGTCCCTAGCCTCATAACATGGTCATTTTAATATTACTGTGATTGATTAATGACTATCAACAACCTTTACAAAGATTTGGTTTTTGAATGTTCTTCCCTCCTCCCTTCTCAGTTGATTACTCCCATTTTTCCCATTTCCTCCTTGGGAGCAATGATTCCTGCTATCCTCCTCTACGGGCCTTTCTTTTCCTTTCCCTCTGATTCCTGGCAACAGATTATTGCTGACTGAGGAAGAGCAGACCTACTTTAAGGGAGTGACTCATAGATAGGCTGACGAGACTCCAGTGGGT
>NW_008442884.1:0-457 GCF_000622305.1 Nannospalax galili
TAAAACTATTTCTAAGGAGAAACAAGATTGGACTATACCAACATTTTAGAGAGATGAACTAAATTTAAGCATGATGCTAAGTGATGAATCTAAAATTCTGTCTTGTAGGAAGGTGAATTTCATCATTAGGTGGATAGATAATTCTTCACCATTACCTGGTGTTCCTTTGGAAAACTGAAAATGAGTATGCCCCCTCCCTGACTTAAAACAGGAATACTCAAGGGCAGTGAATCAGTGCCACAGAGGACGCAGAATTTCTCCCCTGACTGTCCATAGAGGTCAATGCTGGGAAGCACGACGGGGGTGGGGGGTGGGGGTGTTTGATGCTGGGAATCCTTTATGGGAGATTCAGTGACTGTGTTTTTACTTTGAGAAATCAAGAATCATTGCTTTCCAAATCAAAAAAGTTCTTAGAAGGGAATTCTAATGTTTTCAATGTGTTAGAATTGAATGATTT
>NW_008442885.1:0-457 GCF_000622305.1 Nannospalax galili
ATTATTCTTTCGTTGTGATTTTGGCATGTGAATTTCTTTTGTTGTTTTTGACTGTGATATGAATTACGTTGAAGTTTGCTTCTGTTTATTACTGGTGTGCCTAGGTCCTTTTTTTATTGGTTATGTAAAGCTGGTTGGTCCAGGTTACAGGTTCCCTTAGTTTTATTTTGGAGGGAACTGATTGCTTCAGATCAGCTACTCAGGGCTCCCACAGAATCCCAAATCATGTTTCAGTCAGATACACTCAGGCTTCCTCCTAGGGATTGGACCCCTACTAGAGGGAACTCATGGCAAAATTTGGGAAGGTTCTGAAGAGGGAGGCCGAGATTGGCACTCTCAGGCTATTCACTGAGTTCTCAGCCCCTATGCTAGAAGGAGGCATGAATAGGCACTCTGGCAGTCTACTGATATCTCGTCTTTATTCTACCAAACTTCTACCCAAGGACTTTGGGATGGG
>NW_008442886.1:0-457 GCF_000622305.1 Nannospalax galili
ATTTAGGGTAGATCTTCCACTTAACCTAATCTAGAAACTCTCTCACCAGTCATTAATCCAAGAAGATAATGCTATGAGGGGGCATAACAGAAACGAGCAGTGGTTCAGGCATGCATTGCACATATACAGTAAGTAGGTAACAGCCAGGCATAAATAATTAACATAGTAAAAGGTTGCTATTGGTGTTTTGGAGTTTATCAAGTATGCATGACTTTGGTTGCTAATGGGGGGAGGGAGCCATTCACTAAAATTTTAGAGGTTGGGAAGGTATTATCCCTTCATTACAGATTAGAGCAGAGCCTCAAAGGGTCTAGCAGTTTGCCCAAGGGCTCCTAACTAATGACAAAGCATGATGCAGAAAACGATCTTAACTACTCCACACTCCTATTTTATTTTTTATTTTATGTGTATGAGTGTATTGCCTGAATGCATCTAAGTGCACCCATGTCATGCAATG
>NW_008442887.1:0-457 GCF_000622305.1 Nannospalax galili
TGCTGGGCTGGCCTGGGGCTCTCGACTGCTACAGAGTCTAATCTTGGGAAAGCTCAACCACCATAGCGCCTGGAGAGGACACTGCCTCTTATCCCCCGTAGCTGATCTCCAAGACGCTGCTGTTGAATTCAGAATTTATGCCAGATCTTCAACTCTGCAGGACCTGCAGTTGGCTCCCTGAATGGAGGCTGAAGTTCTCCTGCCCAGCCCGGGAGCCTGGGTCAGAAGAGGGAAGCAGGCTGCTAGCCTCAAGGCAGAAGGGACATTGAAGAGACCCATTCCTGAGTGCCAAGACCATATCTGAGCTTCACTTGAGTAGTGACAATCAGAGTTGTTAAGTTGTTGACCTAGGAACACATGATAAGGCATTTCCTTAGCTATGTATGGTAGAATTCCAAGGGCTAGAACTGTGCCCTGTGCTTATGTATACCTCTGGGGATCCCCTGATACCTGGCAC
>NW_008442888.1:0-457 GCF_000622305.1 Nannospalax galili
TAGTAGACCTGGTCACCTTTGCCCCACCCATGCCTTTGCTCCTGCATGTAGTCATCTGGAGTTCTCTGACCCAGTTAGTCTGCATGGGGGTCTCTTCCCAGCATGGCTGCCCATGCCATCTCCTGCATGTTTTGGAGTTTCTGCATGTTTATCTCAGCTTGTTCCCTTGTGCTGACGACCCATACTTTGACCTTTACCAGTAACCCTTTGAAGGACACAGAACAGGCCTTTTGTAGATGAGGAGGAGGAACCTAAGTGGCTTACCCAAGGTTACAGGCCAGCTAGCGTCAGTGTGAAATGATGACTGGTTTCTGATGTTAGGTCCCTCCTTGTGTGTGGTCAAGGATGGAGCTTTCCCATGAGTCACCTTTGCTTACAGTGTGTCTGACTCCCCTCAGTCTCTGTGGGCTGTTGCCCTGGAGGCACAAGAATAATGTCAGTGCTGCCAGCGAGTGTG
>NW_008442889.1:0-457 GCF_000622305.1 Nannospalax galili
TGGCAATAGAGAGAAAATGAGCAGACAAAAATGAGCCTGCATTCAACTTGGGCAAACTGCTCTTCCAGCATGTTCGGGAGGTGGGAGGTTGAAGATTTAAGTCATGATCCAAACTGGTCAAGGCTGCCCTTATTGCTTTGAACCTTTCTTTCACACTCTGCATTTAACAATCTGCCTGCAAGGATTCTTTGGATTACCCTCAAAACACTATTCTGGGAATAAAGGCCAATCAAATCTTAACCATATTTAATGACAATGCAGTGTCATTTTCTAAGTGTCAATTAACTTAATTTGTAGTCATTTAAACAGTCAAGTCATTTTTAATAACCTACGTAAGTCAGAGTTCAACTGCTTGTTATATTATTCACTATACTGTAATTAAGTCTAACAGAATTTCAGTTGGGAGATTTGCTGATGTTATTGTTCAAAAACAATCTTAAGATTAGCATATGGGAAA
>NW_008442890.1:0-457 GCF_000622305.1 Nannospalax galili
GTAGAGCACCTAGAGAGTCATCCAGGCACAAAAGCACAGAACACTGGGGGTGCTGTGACCTAAGGATGTATATTTGTGGATACACAATGATGGGGTGACAATGCTGTTGAGGTGTTCAGGGAAGCATCCTGAAACTCAAAGTGAAGAAGAGAAGGCTAGGCTGATAAAAGATGGAACAGGAGGAGGGAATGAAGGCATCGTGAAAAGACAAACCTGGACAGCCTGGGCAGCCTGGGCAGGAGTCTGATGTAGGGTCACTTTGGAATATTCCACCCGTCTGCTGTTGCATAAAGCCAGGTCAGACGTGGACCAGCATTCAAGGTGGAGAGGTGGGTACCTGCCCTTGGGTGATGCAGCCTCATCTGAGAATTTCCCAGCCGGTAGGAGGGAGGAGCAGAGTTATGCTGAACAGCAAGTGCAGATCTCCCAAGTCGAACTGTTCTGTGACATTTAATAT
>NW_008442891.1:0-457 GCF_000622305.1 Nannospalax galili
GGGGGCGGGGAAGGGGTACACATGACAGTCAGAAGAGAATTTGTTGGAGTTAATTCTCTCCTTCCAACACATAGCTTCTTGAATCAAATTCAGGTCATCAGGCTTGGCAGTAGGCACTTTACCCACTGAGCCATGTCGCTAGACCAACCAACTTTTAAAGCTATATCCTCAAGGTCGCTGCACGTCTCAAACCTAAGACGGATATGTAATTTCAAGCGATAGGGGAAAGCACCTAAGAAATTTGGACTTGTATTAAATATTTGTGGTTCAGGATAAAAAGTTGGAAATAGAGAAACAAAAGGAAAAAATAAAGTAAAATAAATCATTTTCATAAATTTATGTTAAGACATGTCTTATACAAACTTGTATTTAATTTAAATTCAAGTGTATTGAAAGGCAGCCAAAAGTATTAAGCTTTTGAAATGTTTCTTTACAAGATGATAACCAAATTTTTTTT
>NW_008442892.1:0-457 GCF_000622305.1 Nannospalax galili
ATGAGTGTATTGTCTGCATGTATGTAAGTGCACCCATGTTGTGCAATACCCACAGAAGTCAGAAGAGACTGTCAATCTCCCCAAACTGGAGTTATGGGTGGTTGTTAGCTGCCATGTGGGTACTGGGAACCAAACCTGGGTCTTTTGTAAAAGCAGCCAATGCTCTTAATCGCTGAACCATCTCTCCAGCCCCCATCTTTGAAAAAAAAAAAAAGAACAGGGTCTCGCTCTGGCTTGGAACTCATCAATTAGGCTAGACCCAGGGACCCCCTGTGCCTGCCTCCCCAGCACTGAAATTATGGACATCTGCCACAATGCAGTTAGTTTTTTAGAAGAAACATTTTAATTAGTGTGGTGTGTGGTATATGTACAGGTTCATGTGAGCATGTGAACACGTGTGCATGTGTGTGAAGGCCAGGGGTTGGGATTAAGTGTCTCCCTCTGTCATTTTCTACCT
>NW_008442893.1:0-457 GCF_000622305.1 Nannospalax galili
TTTTTTTTTGAGACAGGATTTCATGTAGCCCAGGTTAACCTCGAACTCACTATGTACCTGAAGGTGATCTTGAACTTCTGATCGTCCTGCCTCTCCCTCCCCAGTGTTGGGATTACAGGCATTACCACCACACCAGTTTTGACAGTGCTGGGAATCAGACTCAGGGATTCTGCCTATTAGGCAAGCACTCTACCAAATGAGCTATGTCCTCACATCCCAAAGACTTCTTTAAAATATTGTTTCAGCCCCTACTTCTGGGTCAGAAATGCCAGTTCCTACAACCAATAGACATAAGGCCTTCTCCCTGGAGAGGGTTCTTTTTCTGTTCTGTTGAACACCCTACAGTCCAGACAGTAAGTGCTCCTGCCCAGCTTTTTCTTCCTTTTTAAATAAAGTGGGATGAAAAGCAAAGAGGAAAAAAAGCATTTTGTCTGTATAGTGTAACCATGAGATGCCC
>NW_008442894.1:0-457 GCF_000622305.1 Nannospalax galili
GATTATGCATTGCCTGAGGTAGGACCTGCTAGTTGCCTCGTGGAATTCTCTTGCTGTTGCGAAGTAATATAGCATGCATTCTTTAGTTGAGTATATGACCATCTAGAATTAAGACTGTTTTCTTGCCTCCTTTGAGGCTGTGCGGCATCTGGGTTCTGGGTAATTCATTGAAGTTATGTGAGAAAACTCCTAGACGGTCCTTAAAGTGAGTGGAGTAGGAAATTCCTCTTTCCCTCTTTCCTCCAACAGTTGGGATTGTGACTCAATAGCTACGGTACCAGTCAGCAGGCAACCCAGTTCTTAAAGTAAAATCAGGATAATTAAGTGTAGCACTGAAGTAGAAAGAACTTAGGTCCCTGATCATGCAAGATCATATTGTTTTTGAAGTGAGAAATTTTTACATGTTTCAGTCACTGTTATTTGGGTAGGAACATAACCCTAAGTCATCATTTCTTAA
>NW_008442895.1:0-457 GCF_000622305.1 Nannospalax galili
GTGGAATGAAGCTCATTAGCATACTCCTGTGCTGCTGTCCAGACCCTATGTTTCTCATCAGGGGTGAGGGTGGACTGGAGAATCATAAAGAGATCATGGCAGGTTAGATCATAGCTTTGAGTGATGTATTTAAATTCTTGTATGAAGTATGTAGGATTAGAAGAAAAAGAGCCTATTCTGCATTTGAGCTGAGATAGATCTCCAAGAAAGAAAGGAACGTGGACCTTGACCTATGCCTGCCACCTCCTGGAGGGGAAAGATACCATGGACAGGAGGCTGAGACTGGGTGTGGGAGTGAGTATGGCTTGACATAGGAGGGAGGTCGGGAGAAGGGAAGTCCTAAGAGGAGACCAGAGTGGGAGAGGTGGGGGGTGGTGTCCTGTCCATGAGAGGACACAGGGGCAAAGGTATTGGAGGCAGGGTCTGGAATAGAAGTAGAAGTAGATACAGGAGGGAT
>NW_008442896.1:0-457 GCF_000622305.1 Nannospalax galili
TGTGTGCACATGTGTGCAGGTACCTGAGATGTTGGATACCAGGGATGTGGGGTTACAGGTGGCTCACAATATGGGCACTGGGAACTGAATCTGGGTCCCCTTCAAGAGCAGTAAGTGCTCTTAATTGCTGAGTCATCTCTTTGGCCTCATGAAGCTCTATCTCTGAGTCACAGGGCCCGGAAGGCTGTAGAATCACAGGTGTAACTGTGCTGGGCTGGGGAGGACTGCAGTGGCAGAGCGAGTGTGTCCTCTGTGCCAGGGCTGGGTTTCATCCTGGAGCTACACAAACAAGTGTTTAAATTGTGCTGCTTGCTGAATTCTGACAATTGAATTTATATCATGGTAAGTTCTTGTGGGAAAGGAGAGGGTCAACTCAGAATGCGAGGTCCTGGGACACAGAGCAGGGATGTCTGCTGGACATAGATGGCATGCTGCCTGAGCCTCCAAGTGGCCTGAG
>NW_008442897.1:0-457 GCF_000622305.1 Nannospalax galili
CATGCAGGGCCATTTATACTATCAAGACAGAAGAAATATAGGGCTGGTCTGGATGCAAATACCAAAGACCAAGTGGAGTGAGTCCAGTGCATGTGCTGCCCTCTGGTGGTATATTTTAGGAGTTGCTGTTGGATCAAGTGCCTGGAGTCCAAATTCCCGTTTAGCTCTGCTCTATTCAGTTTAGAGAGCCTGAGAGTGGATGACAGCGTGCCTAGGGAATGAATTTGGTAGAGAAGATGGTACGGTGTGGTTATTGTGTCTCTTTTTGCCTTTCACTATCCTGGCATTGGTCAGGTTCATCATAGTTCTGAGATAAAACAAACAAAAATCCCAAAAACAAACAAAAAAATCCAACTCTACACAATGGTCAGTTGCAGTCACCTAGCCCTCCATGCACTGAGAGGTACCCATTAGGGGATTTATGGGCCTCAAGGCATTGCTGACAATTTTCCTTCAT
>NW_008442898.1:0-457 GCF_000622305.1 Nannospalax galili
TCTTATTGCTCTAGCAAGAGTTTTAAGCACTATATTGAAAAGGAGTAGAGATAGTGGACAGCTTTGTCTGGTTCCTGACTTTAATGGAAATGCTTCTAGTTTTTCTCTATTTAGAATAATGTTGACTGTGGGTTTGTTGTATATAACCTTAAGTACATTGAGGTACGTTCTCTCCAATCCAATTTTTTCTGGAACTTTTAATATAAATGCATGTTAGATTCTTATAAGTGAGTATATATCCCACTGTAACTGCAGGAGCCAGGAACATGGAAAGGAACCTGGGAGGTAAACAAAAGGAGTCTGAGAGAGAACAGTAGGAGACAGCTATTTCCAAAGGGGATATGGGTAAAATGGGGGTATTTAAATGGGATTGTGAGAGGGAGGATTATATAAGGAACTATGGGGGTAAAGGGGAAGAAGGAGCTCAAGAGAGGTGGGATCATAGGAGACAGGTATT
>NW_008442899.1:0-456 GCF_000622305.1 Nannospalax galili
GGGCTACAGGGAGACCCTGTCTCAAAAAGACCAAAAAAAAAATTACATTTACTTATTTGTAGGGATGTCCATGGCATGGCATGCCATGGGTATGGAAGTCAGCGGATAACTTGCAGGAGTTGGTTCTCTCCTTCTACTGTGTGGATCCTGGGGGTCGAACTCAGATCTGCAAGATGAGTGGAAGGTACCTTTACTTGGTGACAAGTATTGCCACTCAATAAAATATTTTTGAAAATGGTAAAGTTCTAATGAAATGTTTATAGACTCCTAGAAAGATTTCTGAGGAGATCTGATTTCTAGAACATATATTTTTTTAATGTGATCATGACAAGGATCTAATATAGCCCCTGCTACCCTCAGTTTGCAAAGGGAAATATTTTGAGAGCAAAGACATGCCTTGCACAATATCTCATACCACAGTATTAACAAAGCCAAAACAAAGCACTTTGTTCTTGG
>NW_008442900.1:0-456 GCF_000622305.1 Nannospalax galili
CTAGTGAGTTCCCCACTCAGTGAGAAATCACATTTAAAAACAAATAAATAAATAATAAGACTGAGAAGTCATTATGGAAAACATCTGATATGTACCTCTGGCCTCTCTATATATGGACACACAAGTTCAGTCACCCACATTTATGCCAACATACCACATGCATACACAAGAACATGTAGACACACACATTAAAACATACACATGTTCACAAAAATTTATTAAACCTCAGTATACCACAACTTGTATATCTATAAAATGTAAGCCATAATATGTTTTAAAGAGTTCTTATTTTATATTATATGTTTTATTCATATAAATTGATTAGACTGGTCGTGGTGGCACACGCCTTTAATCCTAGCACTTGGAGGCAGAGGCAGGCAGATCTTTGTGAGTTCCAGGACAGCTTGGTCTACATATCGAGTTCCAGGACAGCTGGGGCTACAGGGAGACCCTGTC
>NW_008442901.1:0-457 GCF_000622305.1 Nannospalax galili
ATCTTGAAAATAGATCATTACAAAGTTTTTTGAGAGTGTTAACATCGGTTTGAACAACATTTGATTCATTTACAAAGAAACAGCATTCCTTTCCCAGTACCACACATGTCCCTCCATGTTCAGCAGTTATTAAGTCCAGTGTATTTTTGTTTTGGAGCACAACCCTGGCAAAAGAGTTCATTTGTCATTGGAGGGATTCCAGGCTGTCAGTCGTGGATGCCATTGCCTGGTCCAGGTGTTGGGTTTGTAGCAGCGCCTCCAGCACCCAGGGAGAGTACAAGTCCGATCCCTGCCAGCAAAGGGATGAAGATTTTTCTCTGATGGCGGCTGTGTAGGAGGAAGGCGACTTCTTCCTTCTAAAGTAGGTACACCTGGTGTATAATCATTACAGGTATACAAAAGGTGGACAAAGAAATTAACACAGTTTGGGGCTTTTCCTTTGCACCATATGAAGAGA
>NW_008442902.1:0-457 GCF_000622305.1 Nannospalax galili
AAATAAATAGCCTCAAACAGACACTCAAAGTATTTTTGCTATTACTTTACGTATAACAATCTTTAAACTGAACAAGATAACAGTAGGTTGGTTTAGGGATTGCCTATAGGTCATACTACTGGGTCAGAAATAAATATGCAATAGTTTCCTGGCAGTTGAGATTGGATGAATTTGTTTAACAAATTGATTTTGGCTATAACATGTAACACGAATAGATTTTTGGTTCAGGGATTGATGCTTTTAATACAGATGGCTGCAGGCAGAGTTCTGTTTAGTGTTACTGAATGGTGGAGGTATGTAGTAAATCTTTCTGAACTCAGCTCTTCTCTGGGTCCTGGGCAAAAGTGACACTGTGGATCTTCTAGAGGTTTTTATTGTAGACAGGTTATTTCATATGGATTGAGATTTCACACAAAGCCAAAGTGAGGGTAGGAAATTATTTTTGTTGTTGTTTTTT
>NW_008442903.1:0-457 GCF_000622305.1 Nannospalax galili
TCCGGCTCTTCTGGAAGGGTGTTTACTTACTTGGAAATCTCTCTCTTCTAGGATTTCTTTCTTCCATCTCAGGAGAAAAGCAGCACAGACGTACAAGTGGAAGTGAGAAAAGCCCTCGGGTTCAGACTGGAAGAGAGAGCAAGAGAAACCCTCAGCGTGTGGAGCTGGCAGCGTGCGCATACTGTCATCTGCGGCCTGTCAGAGTCAGAGCCCAGGGAAAGCCAGCCTGGTGGCCTGGCTCACTTCTGCTTAGTGACTGGATTTCAGAATTCTTATCTCACTGAAACAAACACCATTTTAAATACCAACAGTCTGATGAACAGGATCCCAGACTGGGCTTTCAAACTGCTAATTTTCTTCCCATGCACAGATGACAGCCAATGATAATAAAAGGACTCTACCTGACGATCACCCTGTGCCAGGCCCAGAATCTGCTCCTCAAAGTAGTGGAGGCCAG
>NW_008442904.1:0-457 GCF_000622305.1 Nannospalax galili
TTTTTTTTTTTTTTTTTTTTTTTTTTTGAGACAGGGTGTTCCTGTAGCCCAAGCTTACCTGGAATTTACTATGTAGATAAGTTAAGATGATGTAGATGTTGGGCTGTTAGCAAACTGACTGAACATCTTTCCACAGTGGCTATAGCATCATGATTTTGAGTGGCATTGTAGCTTTTACCATGGTGTGGTGCCTCATGTAAACCCACATAGGAGAGATACTGGTGGCGGGAGTCATGACTGTTCTGTAATAACAGAAGAGAACATTGTTGCCTACTCAGAAGATCATGAAATCATTACAGGGGTCAGATACATGTCATTGTTGTGATGGAGGACTTACAGAGTATCGTTCTAGAGTCTAGGCATTGGAAATATTTGAGTATTAAGCTTCAAGTGCTTTATTTTGCAATAGGGTCTCACTATGTAGCACTGGATGGCTTGGAACTCACTGTGAAGTCCA
>NW_008442905.1:0-457 GCF_000622305.1 Nannospalax galili
CTTGATAATCATGGGAGCCTCCCTTGGTGATGACCATGCATCTTTAATGCCTTGAACTAGCCATCCCATTAAGGACTGCTCCCCCCTGTACTGGCCTAGGTTGAACAGTTTATGTTGCAAGAATGGACGGGTTGTTAACTATAACTCAGCTGTGAAGCTGCTGAAGGACTTCGACTGACATTATTTGCTCCCATGTCCCATACTCACATGATCCACATGGCAAGGGCTCTTTGCTTGCTTGTAAGTTTTCCTAGTTTCAACAGCTCGGATGTGGAGTATTTCCTAGCTACAGTACTGTTAGCTTTTACCTCTTTCTGTATCAAAGGTTGAATCTGAGGGGCAGGTTTTGATACTTTTATTTTTAGGTCTTGTTTTTTTTCACTACTATCCAGCATTTTTCCTGGGTCTTTGGACCCCTGGTCTCCTAACCTTATATAAGTTAAAATCTTCTGTTTTT
>NW_008442906.1:0-457 GCF_000622305.1 Nannospalax galili
TCCTGTTAATTTCACAGTATTTTGAGATCATCAAGCAAAACAGTAGGTCTAGAGTTTGTGTGGCCAGTAGCAGAGCTTCTGCCTAGCATGTAGGAGGTCCTAGGTTCTATCCCCAGCACTGACAAAAAGAAATAGGATGGCCAAGCATGGCGGCCCATATCATAATCCCAGCACTTGAAAAGCAGAGGCCAGAAGATGTGAGATCTCCTGGTTCTGGAATTATGGACAGGTATTAGCTGCCATATGGGTACTGGGAGCCAAACCTGGGTCCTCTGGAAGAGCAATAAGTGCTCTTAACTGCTGATCCATCTCACAAGCCCCAGAAATGGAAATTTTAATTTATTAAATTTTTATGTATTTATTTTGAGATAAGATTTTGTCATGTTGCCTAGGCCAGTCATAGAACACTAATAATAATAATAATAATAAAATATTAATGTCTCAGGTAGCCCAGCCT
>NW_008442907.1:0-457 GCF_000622305.1 Nannospalax galili
AGCACTGGCTGTTCTTGCAGAAGAGCTGGGTTTGAATCCCAGCACCCACATAGTGGCTAACAATCATCCATAATTCCAGTTCCAAGGGATTCAACACCCTCTTCTATCCTCCATGGGCACTGAACAAAATGGGTGCGCTTATACACATGCAGTCATAGTACTTATACACATAAAGTAAAATCATTTTTAAAAACCCAAAACAGTAATTTATTACAGAATTCACCCATTTAGAGTATACTATGCAGTTTTTAGAATGTTCTCAGAATTGGGCAACCATTATGACAAATCATTTTTAAATATTTTTGCTTCCTCTGAAACTTCACCCCTTGTGTCAGTTACTCAGTTGTTCTTGTTACTGACACAAAATATCTTACACTTAAAGAAGTCTCACAAGGCCTGTGGCAGGAGTGGCATTGAACATGGGACCCATGTCAGCTCAATTAAACAAGGGTCCAAA
>NW_008442908.1:0-457 GCF_000622305.1 Nannospalax galili
AATTTTTTTTAAATAAAGGAAATCATTGTAAAGTATGCTATTAAAGTCATACAAGATTTTACTCAAGTATAAACACCTATCATCATTTATCAAACACTATTAATCAACCTCATAAATTGTGCATCCCTGTAGCCCACTGTCATATTAAAATCATTATATCAAGCACTTGATTTTATTGAATCTAATGAGTATTTGCTGAGTATCTTCTATGTTCTAGAAACTGTTCTAGATGCTGGAGATTCAGTAGAGACCAAATAATGTCCACCTGGTGGAGCTCACATTTCAGAGGACAGACATATGATAAATAAAATACTTGTCACTTGTTAGTGACACTGATAAGATCAGCAGCAGCAACAACAGGTAAGTGAGGGGAATGTGAGGTTTTGGGGAAAACAGTTCTAATGTCAATGAAAAAGGTGAGGTACGGACTTTTCCCTCCCTCCCTCCCTTCCTTCCT
>NW_008442909.1:0-457 GCF_000622305.1 Nannospalax galili
ACCTTGATCTCTGAATTCTTAGCAAATCAGCTGAAATGAAACCAGCTTTGTAGGTCAAGCCTGGTCCCAACCAAGGATCATCTGCTCTGTGTGTGTCACACCTTGAGGGGGAGCCCCCCTTCTGCTAGAGCACAAGCCCCCAATCACTCTGCCCCATGTCAGTGGTAACTTTATAGATACTCAGCTAAAAGCAGATACAGCAAATTTTTACAAGATAAGAAAATCCCTCTTTGCTTTATTCTCACCATTTATTCAGTGTTATTTTTGGAGCTCTTCTGATTGGTCTGGGATTGGGTATAAATTTAATTGGGGTAACTCTACCCCGGCTTTTCACTCCCATGGATAAGCATAGAGCCTGGAAACAGGAAATGTGTTCTCTATATACTTATTAAATAAACAAATGAAACATTATGTTACTTTGTAATTATTTTAGTTCAGTATAAAACTCCTCCTTGGA
>NW_008442910.1:0-457 GCF_000622305.1 Nannospalax galili
GAATTCAAGAACTATTATTGGTATTTGCAACTAATCTTGCTAGAAAAACTAAATATTCACAGGCAAAGAACAAATTTGGACACAGACAAAATCAAATCAGATGCATCAAAGATCTGCACACAAAATAGAAAATTATAAAATTCTTAGAAGTAAATGAATGAAAAAAACTTCATCACTTTGGATTTGGCAATGATCTCTTGGCTCACACAGAAAAATATAAGCAACAAAGGAAAACTAGGTAAACTGGACTTTGAAATGAAACGCATGTTCAAGAACACCGTTAAGGCCGTGGAAATGCGTTCTAAAGACTGGGAGAGAGTTTGTGAATCATATACCAGCTAATCTATTACTGTCCATAACATGTGAGGAACTTCTAAGCCAGACATGGTGGCTCACGTCCATGACCTTAGCACTTGAGAAGCTAAGGCAGGAAGATTTCCACAAGTTTGAGACCATC
>NW_008442911.1:0-457 GCF_000622305.1 Nannospalax galili
AAAACAAGGCCCAATTCAATGGTAACAATGACATTGTTTTACATTATAATATTCAATTACCTCTACTTCGCTTTAGCAACATCGCTTTTAGGAAATTTCCAATAAGTCAGGAGATACTTACAAATGGTTCAACTAACTGATACTAATTCAATTACTAAGTGATATCATACTTTCTAACATAAGCAGTAATTTTTAACTAGTATTTTAAGTACCAGATATTTTATCACAGTAAACTCTCAACTTACTATTTTATTTATTTATCTATTTTTATTTTTTAAAACAGGGTCTGATATCCTAGATTGGCCCTGGAGCTTGCTCTGTAACCCAGGCTGCCTTCAAACTTGTGACCCTCCTGCCTACATCTCTCAAGTGATGGAATTATAAGGATAAGACAACATGCCTGGCACTCAAATTATTTTCATTTATCTATTTTTATTCTATGTGCATGAGTGTTTTG
>NW_008442912.1:0-457 GCF_000622305.1 Nannospalax galili
TTAACACCCCAGGCCACCCTGTTCCTCTCAGTCCCTTTGGCTCTTCCTCTCCTCCAAAACCCAGCCACTGCCCATCACCTCAGTCCCTGGAAAAGTACTTCCTGATCAATGTCCCCCACTGAGACAGCCATTCAGAGGCATGGTCCCCCAACTGTGGGGACTCTGGTCCTCTAGCTGTTTTGGATGAACAAGGTCAGTCTCTACAGCTGAACAGGATTAACAATTCACCACACCTTGAAGGCTTTGAGAAAGTTAAAGTTTCCAAAACCCAGGCTTTGTTCCATAACAGGTAGCTTACAGTCTCTTGGAGCTGACCGCAAACTGGGACTTTTTAACCCCTCTAGGGATTCCAGGAAGTATCCAACGCCACTTAGAGACCTCTGGGGTCAGCCACAAACATTTTATCATTTGGGCCTTGTGCCCACCAGGGAAGATCTGGATAGATTTTACATGGTTC
>NW_008442913.1:0-457 GCF_000622305.1 Nannospalax galili
CAATGGAGCATTGGGAAGATCTATTGGAGCATTGTGATGTCACAGTTGGGAATTCTGTAGACATCGTTGAGCACTGTGATGGCATATTGGGGCATTTTAACGGCACAGTTGGGATATGAGGGCATACTGAAACATTTGGAATCCATTACAGAAGCACTGTAACGGCCAACACTGTGGCATTATGATGGCACACAGGGGCACTGTGATTACACACTGATGCACAGTTATTGCACACTGCACACTTGGATTTTATATTGGAGTGTTGTAATGACACACTGGAGTATTTTGTGGTCACATTGGAGCATTGTGAAGTAATGTTGTAACATTACGACAGCACATTGTACCAATATATTGCCACATGGGGTGATAGAGTTTGCACATTAGATCATTTTGATATCATATTACAAAAAAAGTGACGTCATATTATAACATTGTGTGGGCACCATGGAGCATTATG
>NW_008442914.1:0-436 GCF_000622305.1 Nannospalax galili
AAAAAAAAAAAAAAAAAAAAAAAAAAAGCCAGAGCTTGAATAATCTGCAAACCATGTGCACTCAACGTTGTATAGTATTCAATAACAAGAATGTGGTACAGAGTTTACATACTGGGTCATGGAAACCAAGGTCATGTAGAACCACTTACATTTTAAAAACTCTGGTTGTTTGACTCTGATACTCTGGAACACACAGCTTTCTGGTTGGCTTGTAATTAAGACTTGACTTTTTAAATTATGTTAAAGCTTTGTTTTTGTTTTATTATGTGTTGGAGCGTTTTGCCTGTATGTATGTGTGTGCACCATGTGGGTGCAGTGCCCCTGGAGACTGGAAGAGGGTGTCAGATCCCTGTAACTGGAGTCACAGACAGTTGTTAGCTGCCACGTGGGTGCTAGGAACCGAACCTGGGTCCTCTGCAAGAGCAGCCAGTGCTCT
>NW_008442915.1:0-457 GCF_000622305.1 Nannospalax galili
TCACAAGCACTGGGGATTAGGGACCTGCTAATGACTGGGGCTGGCTAGGATCCAGTGTCGAAGATGGGTTATTTATCTTGTTTTTGCCTCAAATATGTCACCTAATCATTGCAGGAATTACTAATTACATGGCCAAATTGTGTTTCAACTAAAATGATATATTTTAATAATATATCTATTATTTGTGCTCAAAGATTCAAAAGTAACTTGAAGAGATTTATTTTTTTAAACACGTACAATATATCTGACAACCAAGATCAAAGTGTGAGGAATCACAGGGAGAGGGCTCCAGGCATTAAAATTCATGGCTAAGAATCTTTCCTGCAGCTGAGGTCTGAACTCAGCAGCCGGGAAAAACAGGAAGCTGGCAAGATACAAAAGAAGTGGGTTGTTTTCCTAAGAAATCGGCATTGTTAATGCTGTTGCAATGTGAAATATAACTGTTGCAAGAACACAC
>NW_008442916.1:0-443 GCF_000622305.1 Nannospalax galili
ACACACACACACACACACACACACACACACACACACACAAAGACATACACTCATACTCACACACTCACACTCTTACATGTGTACACACAGAGACACACACACTCATACATATACCTACACACATGCACTCACACATACACATGCACATACATACCCATACACACTCACATACATGCATACTCACACACACCACACACACACATGCACACACTCACACACATCCACACACTGTCAGTAGGGAGCTGGAGGGTCGTTCACGCTGGATACACTTTTCCTAGAAAGCCTTATAATGTCACACATGGCAGATGGGGTCTATGCAGAGTCCCCGTCTTAGTTCAGTGTCAGGAATCTGGGACTGTCATCCTCTCTGACAGCAGGTGCCGTTTGAGGAGTAATAGGTCAACAGAAGGAAGAGTGTGGAGAGAGAGAGAGAGAGAGAGAGA
>NW_008442917.1:0-457 GCF_000622305.1 Nannospalax galili
CTCCCCGGTTCTTATTATCTTCCCACCCCTTCTTCTGCAATGGTCCCTGAGCCATGGATGGGTGAACTTTAACGTAGGAGTCCTGTCTAGGAGCTCACGCTCTGCAGTCTCCTACTGTCTGCACTTTGACAGTGTGGCCTTCTGTGTGTACGGCCCTCTGTTGCATGAGGAAGCTTCACTGATGAGAGCTGAGAGGTGCATCAGTCATGCATCTCACTATGTTCCATGAGCCTCAGGTGTAGACGCTGTACTGTAGATGCGTCACTCAGGGCTGCGCACCTCACAGACACTTATTCTCTATGCATGACCAGTTGTGGGACTCTGTGATAGGCTCCAACAATATGGTGACTGGCATACTTCTCTGTAAATATAAGATCCATATTTGGCACATAGTAAGACACTAAGGTTGTCTAGGGATGTGACAGACTTGGGGTTTTCTCTAAGATCTATGACCTCT
>NW_008442918.1:0-457 GCF_000622305.1 Nannospalax galili
TTGTGATTGCATTTGAAAAATCAATGCATCGAGATCTGGCTAGCTGCAGTTCTCAGTGAGTTCTCCAGGTGCCCATCAGATGTTTGGGCTGTAATTTTGCACTTAGTGCAAAACATTTTACATATCTTATTGTGTGTGTGTGTGAATGCATACACATATGTGCCACAGCACACATGTGAAGGTCAGGGGACAATAACTATGGTTTACATGTAAAAATTTATTAAGAGTATATATTTTTAGCTTTTTCTTAAAGATTTAAAAAGGAATTCACTTTTTAAGATATTGAAGACAGTCCCTTATTAATAACTTTGTTTTCCCAAATTTACCAATTTTAGTTTTAAAACTTGTTGCAAACAGAAGAGAAGTGGTAACTGTATTTTTTTAACTTTTAAAAATTTATTTAGCCTCTCTCCTACCTGCAGGCCTCTCTCTGGGATAAGTCCATTGCGCCCTCCGT
>NW_008442919.1:0-457 GCF_000622305.1 Nannospalax galili
GACATACCCCCCAGAGCAGCCAATATTTCCTCAGGTAGGTTTGGGGTTTCTTACCCATGTCCCTACATCTATGCTGGGAAATTTTTCTGGTTTGCATTTTCATGGGACTTGTGCATGCTGTCACCATCTCTGTTACTTCATATGAGCAAGTAACTGACCAGTTATTTGAAAAACTCCATTTCCTTGTGTTTACCAACTGTCTCTTACAATCCTTCTACCCTCTTCTGCAGTGATCCCTGAGCTTTGGGAGGCAGAATTTTGATATATGTGTCCTATTCAATGATACACAGTCTTCAGCTTCTTATTCTCTGCACTCTGGGTAGTTGTGGGTTTATGTGTTAGTCACCATCTGCTGCATTAAAGAAACTTCTCTATTGAGAATTGAGAGATGAGTGAATCTATAGGCATAACAATAAGTCATTAGGAACCAGTTTAACACTATATATAATTAAAAAAA
>NW_008442920.1:0-457 GCF_000622305.1 Nannospalax galili
GTAGCTTGCCTCTGTTAGGCCAATGCTGCAGAGCTAAGGACAGAAGGAACTGTGGGCCCTCTTCGTCAGTCGGTCTAGCATAACTGGTGAGCTCCACATTCATGAGAGACCCTGTTTCAAAAAATAAGGGGTACAGTAACTAAAACACCCAACTTTGGCTTCTGGGCCTCCAAGTGCTTACGTATATATGGGTATACAGACCTGAACATACACATAGATGTACCTACATGAGCACATACATATACCTCACACAACCCCCCCACACACAGACATACAGACATACAGATACACAGGGACCCATACCCAAGAGTATTTGGGGAAAATAACTTAGTCTGGACAGGCCTTAAAAATAGAGAACATGGGGCTGGAGAGATGGCTTAGTGGTTAAGAATACTGGCTGTTCTTCCAGAAGACCCAGGTTTGAATCCCAACACCCACATGGCAGCTAACAACTGTC
>NW_008442921.1:0-457 GCF_000622305.1 Nannospalax galili
TTTTTTTTAACTTTCTTCTAATACAAAACTCCATTCGCTGTAGGAAATCATGTCATGAGAAAGGGCATAAAGATGAAAACAAAGTCCGTCATCCTGGAATAATTGATGTGAATGCTTTTCAATTTGCCTCATTTCATTTTCAAGATTTATTACCTCTATTTTCTATATTTCTGGATATATTTATTTTACTACTTATGGTAAACATATATATTAGTCAGGAAGTCTTCTGAGTCTATAAGGACTGTTTTCTAAAACAGCAAACTTCAAATCAATATGACTTACACGTAACAAATGATCTTTTATTTTTGTCTATTTTTTGTGGTGCTGGGGATTGAACGCTGGGCCTCGGGCATGGTAGGCAAGCACTCTGCTGTGAAGCTATACCCCCAGCCTCCTTTATAAACTATTAGAAAAGAAAATGCTCCAAGCCCTTGGGAGGCAGAGGCAGGCAGATCCC
>NW_008442922.1:0-457 GCF_000622305.1 Nannospalax galili
AGAGGCTCATACATGTGTACAATATATTTTGATCATATTTACCCCCAATCCTACCCCAACCCCTCCTAGATCCATCCCCCACCCCTTCCCTTCCCAAATTTGTGTACTTTTATTTTCAATATGTATTTTTTATCGAATTGTTGTAGATTTCATGTTAATCACACTTAGAACCATTCTCCTACCTACACCCCCCAGAGCCCATCCCACTGAATTTCATGCATTATGTCATCATATATGTTAAGGCCTATCGAGTCAAGTTTCTGTATCCAGATGTCCCTCAGTGTGAGTTCATCCACTCCACTGGGGCCTGGACAGCCTATCTAGTATCACTCCCCTAAACCCCTAAAGAGTATCTTCTTTTTTTTTTAAATAGCCCACTAACTCCAATTTGTGCTGCCATATACTCAAGGATGTGGGCCACCCACCTACCAGAGCATGCTCAACCAACCAGGGGTCA
>NW_008442923.1:0-457 GCF_000622305.1 Nannospalax galili
GTATATAATCACCTTACCTTCCAAGCAAAGTATAGCCACAGACATTGCTCATACTTCTGCCCATCAGGAACATTTCTCTTTGTTGCTGTCCTTCATGGATATTCTCCAGGGACAATGTAATTCCAAAGCTGTCCATTTGGGGGTGTACACACATATTGTACAGAATAGTCCATACATGTATTAGTTACTTTTTAATATTTCATCCATGAACCCTTTCTATATTTTTTAGAAGAAGCATTTCATTACAATTTTAACATACTCATCAACAGTTTCCAGAGCAAAGCTACATCTCTTTCAAAAATGGCTATAAAATTTTAGGTTTGCTGATGAATTAATACAGTTATACAATATTGAATGCAGTATAAGCCCTGAAAGACACAAAGACTGAATGAGTTTTTAACCTTTAAAGAAGATCTCCATTTCATTTTAAATATACTGATTCTTACAGAAAGACTCA
>NW_008442924.1:0-458 GCF_000622305.1 Nannospalax galili
ACACACACACACACTACACATACATATACACACATACAAAAATCAAGGTAGACAACACCTGAGCCGTGACACCCAAGATTGATCTCTGACTGCCACATGAGTGTGCACACAAGTGCACACATAAATACACACATACTCAAACATACACACACAAATAACTAATGACAAATAAATGACAAAGCTTGTGTTCAAATATGTGCACATATGATGGCACATGCCTGTAATCCCAGCACACAGAAGGTTACAGGGGAACTATAAGTTCAAGGCCAACCTGGTCTACACAGTGAAACCCTACCTCAAGAAAACAAAATCATACATATATATTCATCCCAGCATTTCCATAGAGCTGATTCCTGTGTGTGAAATGTTGCCCTGTGACCTTCCAAAAACACCATACCACCTTATATTCCCACTTGAAAAACTATAAACATCATCCCCTCCTTACCAAGTGGACATTA
>NW_008442925.1:0-458 GCF_000622305.1 Nannospalax galili
AGTGATCAATCTAAAAACCCATATTAAAAGATCTCCATGCCTAACTCAAAATGGCACCCATTCTCTCTTCCTTCTTAAGCTCTGTCTGTAAGTATATGATAAACATCTCTCTAAAACTAAAAAAACAGTCAAAATGAAGCCATTTAAGTGTTGTGATATAATCTGAACATAGATTACTACTTCCATACCAATAACAAATTATATCTTATAGAGTATTACTCAGTGCTGTAAAAATCATGTATCTGCTAAATATTCACAATGTTCTAAAGTTTTAATTTATAGATGTACTTTCAGTAATAACTGGGCATATGCAAGAGATAAAATAAAACTTTAATATTAAAGTTTTTATTGGATATTAAAAAAGGAATATCCAAAGTTTTGGCTTCACCTTACATAGTCTTGAGATCCAGCACAAGCACTCTGCTTTGGAAACAATCAAGCACAATTGATTCATTTTG
>NW_008442926.1:0-458 GCF_000622305.1 Nannospalax galili
CTAAGGGTCACATGTCACATAAAGACTATCAGTGCTGACACTGGGAAGTTCTCGTAGTGGCACTAGGAGGGTGGAATTCATCTCTGCACATTCATCTTGATTCTCCCTCTAGTGATTCATATGACCCTTCCATGACCTATGACATTGTGACTTCTTTCCCCCTTTTGAATTTTTTGAATTAAATTTTAATCTGGCATGCAAAGTAATGGCTTCATTATATTTTCATACATATATGTTATTACACTTGTTCTTTGAGGGGTTTTGTTTGTTTTTTGAGACAGGATCTCCCTATCGTCCCAGCTGGCCTCCATCTCACAGAGATCCATGTGCCTTTGCCTCCTGAGTCCTGGGATTAAAGGTTCCTTTTTCTGGTTCCCTTCCTCCCTGTTACAAATAACCCCCCATTCTGCCTTCACATGACATGTTCCAATACCATTCCCTTAAGATCCCTGCACATG
>NW_008442927.1:0-457 GCF_000622305.1 Nannospalax galili
AACTCACTATGTAGACCATGCTGGCCTTGAACTCACAGAGATCCGCCTGCCACTACCTCATGAGTGCTGGTATTTTATGTGTATGAGTGTATTGCCTGCATGTACTTAAGTGCACCCATGTCATGCAGTGCCTGCAGAGGTCAGAAGAAGATGTCAGAGCTCCTGGAACTAGAGTTACCAACGGTTGTTAGCCATTGTGTGGGTGCTTGGAATTGAACCTGGGTCCTCTGCAAGAACAGGCAGTGCTTTAACTGCTATGCCAGCTTTCTTGCCCCTCAATTCCAACTTGTGTTGCCCAAATACTCTTGAGTGTAGAACTGACCCTGGAGCATGTAGTTGGGGTTCTGGGGGTGCTGAGAATTGAACCCGGGACTTTGAATATGTTAGGCAAGCACTTTACCAACTGAGCTGCATCCCCAGTCCCTTCTTCTGCTGGTGTGTGTATGCGTGTGTGTGT
>NW_008442928.1:0-456 GCF_000622305.1 Nannospalax galili
GCTGGCCTTGAACTCACAGAGATCCACCTGCCTCTGCCTCCCAAGTGCGGGATTAAAGGCATGTGCCACCACGCCCAGCAACTCTACCTTTTTTTAAAAAATTATTTTTATTTTATGTGTATGAGTGTATGACTGCATGTGTGTACCAGTGTCCTGCAATGCCTGCAGAGGACAGAAGATGGCATCAGATCCCCTGGAACTGGAGTTGGGGTGGTTGTTAGCCGCCATGTGGGTGCTGGGATTCAAACTCAGGTTCTCGAAGAACAGTCAGTGCTCTTAATCACTGAGCATCTCTCTAGCCCCTGTAATTCTACCTGTTATCTTCAAAGTTTAAAGAAGCATTTATTATGATTTCCTGAACTAACACCAGTCACTTATCTGAAATGACCACACTCAGCAGGATCACCCTTCTGTGTGGTGATGGACGGCTGGTGACTGTTCAGTGACCATTGTGTG
>NW_008442929.1:0-458 GCF_000622305.1 Nannospalax galili
CCCGAAAGCATAGAGTATAAGAAAATAGTTTATGAGTACGATTCAATTACAGTTGTTTACAGCTAACCCTTTCCCATAGTAGCATACAGGAACTTAGAATGAGAGAAATGAAAGCACAAGCACACAGCACAGAGTCAGAGGAACCAGCATGCCAAGTCTGCAGGTCTGGCAGTTCTGTGACAACAACAGCTCAGGCTCAGGGTGGTCCTTTGCTTCCTATGAGGAAGAAGGGAGAGGGAAGACTGTGAAGGAAACAAACCCCAAATCATATCACTGCCCAGCTTCTAAGAAGACACACTGCAGAGAACAGTTGTGAGTTAATTCTCAGAGACATCTAGAGGTTGTTCAGTGTATGTGTAAAAGTACATGGTAATTTTTACAAGATAAACATAACAATGTTTATAAGAAGTTATTCTGAATACATTGTAGTTGTCTCATTTTGTCTCAGGCTGTTCTGG
>NW_008442930.1:0-458 GCF_000622305.1 Nannospalax galili
GGCTGTGGCCCCCCCAATGGCCAATAAAATGGCAGCTATGATGGCCACAGTGATCCCGAAATCTCACTTCCCACAATGTGGGAAGACCTGGGTCTGCTCCATAAGCTGGACCGAGTGGAAGTGCCCCTTGGACTGTACCAGGACCCAGATTGCAGCAGGTTCCTTCATGAGGACCACCATTTTATGGTGGCTGACCAACATGCTGCAAGGAAGCACATTGGTTTATTGCAGCGTAAGGAGGCATCAGTTAGGTTAGTGAGCAAGAAGAAGAAGGGGGGGCCTAATGTGAGGGGGAGTGAAAGCTCTTCTGGTTATGTCATCTGAGGGTCTGGTTGGATGATTGGGACCAGTTTGTGTAGGAACCATTTTCTATTTTATCCCCTTTTAGGAAGAGCAGGGATGCAAATCCGTAGATGCATAAGGGCCACAAAGGCTCCAACTATTCCTGATAGGTGCAT
>NW_008442931.1:0-458 GCF_000622305.1 Nannospalax galili
CCACTTTAGGTAAAGAAAAATAGAGTTAGAAAAATTGACTATCTTGAAAAAGTAAAAGATACTGAGTTTTGTAGAAAGCCAAAGATTAAAATGATTGACCACCGCCCAGGAAATAAGCAACATTTTTACTATTTTTATGCTCATTTTTGCTGATTTGGCAAGATAGATCAATATATTTATGACTACAAACCACAGCAGAGCCATTCTGGAAATGGCCAGAGCAGTGATGATTTGATCCACTACGGAGATCTTTCTTCTTTTGACCAAGTCCACACAGTTCACTCCTAGTATGAATCCGTTCAGCAAGGTCCCAGTGATGAATTCCACAGTGAAAATTATTATAAATGTGAATGCTGTGGCATTACCCATTACCTGTAAGAAAACCCCACAGTGTCTGTTATTGCTGGTGATTTGTTCCTGCAGTCATCTAACATGCTGTTTATATTTAATAACTGAAA
>NW_008442932.1:0-458 GCF_000622305.1 Nannospalax galili
AGATTTGCTTGTATGTTCACAACACATGCCTTGACTGGAGCAGTGGTGTGCTCATGCAGGCAGGAAGGTGATGATCAACCTGGAGAAGCTGTTTAAACAAAGGAGATGAAGGTCTTGCACAAACACCCTTAGGAAATCAGTAACTGTCAGGCAACAGGAATTCATTAATATTTTATGAATGGAAAAAGAACAGTGAAAAGTTTTCGATTTAGAGGAAGTTCTTAGAGACAGATCTAGAAGGAGTTTGAGGGTAGAGAGAGATACAAATGTGGTCATATCTGTGGAAGTTTGTGTTGAATGTGAAGTACAATGCACACATGAAATATGCTTTTATTTTCAGTGAGAAAGGAGCAAACAGTGGGCATGGCCCAAGAAGTTGGGTGTGGAGAAGAGAACGACTGATCAAGCTGGATATGGCAGGACAGAATTCTGGGAGAGGTGATTAAAGTGCATTTTAG
>NW_008442933.1:0-457 GCF_000622305.1 Nannospalax galili
CAGTTGTTAGCTGCCATGTGGGTGCTGGGAACTGAACCTAGGTCTTCTGCAGGAGCAGTCAGTGCTTTTAAACTCTAAGCCTTCTTTCCAGGCCCCTTAAAAGAATTTATAATTAGGGTAAAAGTTGTTGATATACAAGGAACATTTCTTAGATTTTTCCACTCAGCACAATGTCTTTTATAGAAAATGTGTAAGCAAAGTCAAAAGGGTGTATCAACTGTATTCTTTTAAATTATTAAACTACGCAAGATCGAAATTTTTGCCTTAGATTTAGAAGATATGACTTTACTTGTTTCAATGTCAGAATTCATATTAAACAACAGAATCACCTTTCCAGACCTTTCTAGGTCTACTTTGGTGATTGCATGCAATCCTTCTGACTTTTGGCAAGACGAGGGAACTCATTTTCAGAGAATTTATTACTTGGTCATAATCATAAAGCTTCAAATGGCCCCAA
>NW_008442934.1:0-457 GCF_000622305.1 Nannospalax galili
AGCCTCAAACTCACAGAGATCCACCTGCCTCTGCCTCCCAAGTGCTGGGGCATGCGGCCACCATGCCCGGCTTACATTTGTGATTTTTAAAAAAAGAACCTCCACATTAGAGCTGGAGAGATGGCTTAGCAGTTAAGACCATGTATTGCTCTTGCAAAGACCTGAGTGCCTGAAAATTGTTTGTAATTCCAGCTCCAGGGGACCCAATGCCCTCCTCTCAACTCCATGGGTGCCTGCACTCATGTGCACATACCCATATATATACATAATTAAATCTTTTTAAAAAATAAGCCTTAAAAAAATACCTCCACAGTGTGAATATGTGTACCAAACGATAACCTATAAACAAATTGTTAGAACATACCCTGAAGAACAGCCTAAATGCTACTTGTTCAGAACATCTCATAAATGCCTGTCTAACTTGGGTGTGATTAAATTTATCAGTAATACATAGATT
>NW_008442935.1:0-458 GCF_000622305.1 Nannospalax galili
AAAAAAAGATTTCACTGACTCTCATCTGATGGATATTCCCTTATTTGAACAGCTGGATAACTATCCAATTTGCGTTTCCAACAAGAATAAGCCTACTCATTACAAATACCTCACTAACATTACTCTCTCCAGGACAGCATGCATTGCCCCTCCTCTTTTCCTAGGGTGCAAAGGAAAAGCCCAACACTGTATTAACTCCTCTCTGTCCACCTTTTGAGTACCTATAATGATTACTCCCAGGTATTCCTATTCGAGGAAGAAGGGGCTGCCCTACTCCTTCACAGCTGCCAGCAGAGAGAAATCTTCATCCCCCTGCTAGTGGAACTTGGACTAGCCCTCTCCCTGGGTGCTGGAGGAGCTGAGATTGCTGCTATTGTACAAACTCCCTCACATGGCAGGAGACTTTTGAGACAAGCTTGACCAGGCAATGGCATCCACGACTGACAGCCTTGAGTCTC
>NW_008442936.1:0-458 GCF_000622305.1 Nannospalax galili
GGCCCGCCCCGGCGCAGCCCTAACGCACGCACCGCCGTGAGGGGGCACATCCGGGTGGCAGAGGCTGGAGGCTGCAGTTTTAGGGGTGGGTAGAAGGGACAGGGGAAGAAAACCGCGGCAGCGCCCCCACTCCAAGCCAGGAGCAGGCGAGCGCACGGGTCGAGCCCTCGCCGCGGAGCTCTCTGCCGGTTCGGTTTGGGGTAAGAGGAGGGTGTTCATCTCTGCAGCCCGGGCGCACCCCACGTTCCTCTGCCCAGTTCTCCCCTCCTCCAGCTGGGTCCCTAGGAGGCGGGTAGGGAGGAGGCATCGTGTCCTCCACGCCAGCCTTGTGGCCGAGGAGGGTCAAGAGTGAGAAGACAAACCGATTTGGCTCTACCCGTCGTCGTCGTCGTGGTGCACCCCCCTCCCCCGCCGTCCTCTGCCACCTTCCCGCTTCCTCTGTGCGCACCACCCGGAGT
>NW_008442937.1:0-458 GCF_000622305.1 Nannospalax galili
TAGAAATGACCTGGAAGCCTCCTTCCTGACATTATATCTCTTAGTGCTAAAGGATACAAAGCAAGCTGCTAAGGGATAAAACCAACCAATGGCCCAAGCCAACTGTAAAGCCTAGTAACCACAACAGTGACTGGCACAGCAAACTATTACTATTGGAGAAGTAGTGGCACTTTTATCCATGGAGTAATCAACAGCTATCTTATCGAACTTGAAACCCACTCAGTGGGAAGGAGCTCATATGTGGTACTGATATAGGATCACATGGATGGAGCGGTCATAGATTCTAATGAAAAACCTATATCTGCCACAACCTGGACAAACATAACTTCTTATTGTAGGCTTAATACGTATACTTTTATTTACAGACAAGCATACTTCTCACAACTCATCAAAGAAGCTTCTTTTTGCAATTGATGGAGTTTATTATGTTTCACAACTGATCAAATGCAGAAATAAGT
>NW_008442938.1:0-458 GCF_000622305.1 Nannospalax galili
ATTTCCTTCTCTGTGAATTCCTCACTTCAATATGATTTCTTCATGGTGACAAAATTATTATGGAAGTGTATACAGACCCTCCTCTTGCCTCATTGATCTAGTGTAGGCCCCTGAGGTGGGAACATGGCCTGCACTGATTCAGCTTGTTTTCTAAAACCCATCATTGGACCTGGGGGAACAGAGGGATTTATTCCAATAGACCTGTTGGCCTTCCTAAAGCTTAGGTGGGGCCAGGTTTCTCTAAAGCACTGGAGCCTGTGGGATGGCCCTCCATAAGTTATGGGCTACTTCAGAAGGAAGTACTAGGCGGGACTGGCAAGAGGCGGCCAGCTGTCTTCACACCTCACCAGCCCATGGCTCAGCATCTTTACCTTAAGCGTGGTGTCTGCACTCAGTCCACTGGAGTCCGCTCTGCAGTGGCATAGCAATTCCTCCATTCTACCCCACTCTGGCTCCCC
>NW_008442939.1:0-458 GCF_000622305.1 Nannospalax galili
AAAAAAAAAACTCAATTAGAAATACTCCCTTCTGGAGGTTCTATATACAAGAGAGCATGGTACTTGTCTTTCTGAATGAAGTTTATTTTTCATAACATAATAATTTCTGATTACATCTGTTTTCCCGTGATGTTATGATTTCACTTTTCTTCGTGGCTGCATACAGTTCCATTGTGTATATGTACCACATTTTCTTTATCCACTCACCTGTCAATGGACATTTAGGTTGGTTTCATTCCCTGGCTATTGTAAACAGTGCAACTAGAAGCACTAATTTACAAGTAGCTCTGTAGTATGTTGACTTATCCTTTGGATAGCAAGAGTGGTATAGCTGGTTCAAAGGTATTCTATATTCTGTTTTTGGTTTACTTGTTTGTTTGGTGGTGCTTCGTTTTGGTTTTTCTTTTTGGCTTTTTAAAATCTTCATAATGATTTCTAGGGCTGGAGGGATGGCTCAG
>NW_008442940.1:0-458 GCF_000622305.1 Nannospalax galili
TGAGAGTGTAATTTTTGTGTTTTACAATAGCCTGGCTTTGAGGATTGTATGAGATCCCAGTGTTGTGGGAAATATGCCAATCAGCCAAAAAGCAGGCAAAGCGAACGCTGGCGTAAGCGGGAGCATTATTTGTTTTAATATTCTGAGGGAGTCCTAGAATGGCAAAAGTGGTTAACACATAGAAATAACAGAGTAGATTTTCCCGACGTGGGCGGTGACGGAAGTAAACCAGATAAAGTATCAACAGTACCATGAACATTCAAAAGACACCTATGAGCGGGAACACGAGTTACATCCATCTGCCAAATTGTATTAGGTTGAAGATCTCGTGGGTTTGCTCCTCCTGAAAAGGATGGAGTGTGACACCGGGCACCGGAAGGGCATGAGGTGACAATATTTTGTGCCTGTGATTGTGTCCAAATCTATGGCACCAGAAGGATGCTGGGACCTGTGTTGGA
>NW_008442941.1:0-458 GCF_000622305.1 Nannospalax galili
CTCGCACTGCCTGCTTCTCACCTGACTCCCGGAGTCTGTGTTGTGACTCCAAGCCGACTCTACCCCCCACTGCCCCCCCACCCCACCCCCAAGGGCCCCAGGACACTCGCAACATCTGTCTCCCAATGTGGGTTCCCCATGCTGGCATGGGTATTGACCTTCTTGGGTTCTGGCCATCATGTGGTAGCCGCTTTTCTCTTCTGGACCGTGTTCTTTGCACTTTCTGCCAGCCATGCACCAACCGCTCTGGAGATCGGTGTTAGTTTCGCTTTCTCCGCCTGCGACTGCCTGGGCACCTCTCCCCGACTTTTTCAGTGTTGTGAGACGCCCCCCTGCCTGAAGTTTTGGTAAGTTGGTCCCTACATGTTACATGTAACTTTGGTTCTCCCGTGTATGAGCGTGAGAGCCCCCTCCTTCCCTTTTCCCTCGTCCTATTAGGGAGGTACACATTTTGCTTT
>NW_008442942.1:0-458 GCF_000622305.1 Nannospalax galili
GTTTGTCATTTCGAGTGCCATCCTACCAGACTACCCCAATTTGTTACACTAAATTTTCCCCTTCCTGCTCTGTTTGACCTGCCCTTGCTCTCTCAGGGTCTTGTGGTCCTGACGCTGGCTGAAAAACTGGCATAACACACTTTCATCTTGGGTTTTGCATGGTTTATATGACAGGGAGGGAGCAACTTGCAAAAAGATGCCTTTTCATAACTCTCACATCATTCAAGCCCCACCTATAGTCTCCATCTGGTTTCGCCCATTCCCCATGGGTGCACTGTCTCACCCCACAGTCTGAACATCCCACAGGATGCCTCTTCAGGACGCCTCTGCCATTTACCCCAGCAGCTGCACACTACCTGGTCCCAGGTCCAGACCAGTGCACGCTTGGCTCTCTCCTTCTTCCAGTCTTGCTGCTGCTTGCTCTGCCAGTGGCTAGGCTCCACCCTTCTTCCCAGGGT
>NW_008442943.1:0-458 GCF_000622305.1 Nannospalax galili
CAGCAAAAGAGGCTGTTGCCAGAGCTCCACTCAGACACTTAGGATCAGAACAAGCATTTTGAAAATATCAGGTGGTCCCTACGCAGATTGTTTGTAAAGGCTTAATGTTGCAGTGAGTCTGCAGTTCAAATCTCATGTTTAGTTTCTTTTAGAATCCCCTGTTCTCCATCTGTATTAGTTTTCATATTTATGAATTTTATACTGTTTTTCATTAAACAAAAAGATCACATAATACAGATTCTTTTAGAGTTCTAGTTAAAGCATATTTTCAAAATGGTAACAAAAAGTTATTTCTCTGAATGTCAGATATTTGAAGCCACATTGGACCTAGCCAAGTATTTTATCATAATATACCATAGAAAATGACTTCTTAAATTTATACACTAGTAAACCCTTTTACCCAAGAAATGTTTACACACCCCTAGGTATATGGGTATATGAAGTAGAGATATAAGTCA
>NW_008442944.1:0-457 GCF_000622305.1 Nannospalax galili
TTGAGGATCTGTTCCTCAGGGGTCACATGGGCTTGGGAGGAGCCCCTGTTTGCTTTCTTTTAACAGTTCCATCTATGTGACTGTCATCATTTCTCTTTTGGTCACTTTTTTGGAATAAAGATATTATGTGCATTGAAAGTCCTTAGTAGAATTAAAGTTGCTTAGAAGAAGCAACCCACTAACTGATTCTCATGAATTGTGTGCTGATGTGACATAAGATCTTATTTCAATACCCAAGACAATGAATTTAAGAAAATAGTTACGTGAAATGTTTGGAACCAGCAGGAATGCATGGAAGAACTACTGAAAAGAATCCAGAATCAGAGACTTAAAATGTTTGTGTTTAGGACAGGAACATGTGTCTAAGGGAGAGTTCTCAGAGGACCCAAAGGAATGAGAATGAAAGGGCTCACGGAACCAACTCTGCCACATTCCTCTATGTCTAGGCAGCTCTGCA
>NW_008442945.1:0-458 GCF_000622305.1 Nannospalax galili
GGGACTGAAAGTGTGGACCCTACATCAAACCATCACTTCTGGTAGTGTTTCCCACTGGTATTTTCTAAGAGGCATTCCCTCTTGGCTGTCATGCTGGTTTCCCCCACATCTGAACGCCCCCAAGACCTAAACCCCAGCAACCTTCTACCTCCTGGCCAAAGTTGTCTCCCTAGAACTGGAGAGCTGGCTCAGCAAGAACACAGGGTGCCCTGTTGTAGAGGACCCAGGTTTGGTTCCCAACACCCACATGGCAGCTAACTCCAATCTACTACCCCAGTTCCAGGAGATCTGACTTCCTCTTCTGGCCTCCACAGGCATTGCATGCACGTGATGTACTTACATACATGCAAGAAAACCACAAAAAAGTAAAGAAATAAAAAAATTAAATAAAAAGGTTTTTGTTTCTTGTTTTTGGTCTTTTTGAGACAGGGTCTCCCTATAGCTCCAGCTGGCCTAGA
>NW_008442946.1:0-457 GCF_000622305.1 Nannospalax galili
CCATGTGGGTGCTGGGATTTGAACCCGGGTCTTCTGCAAGAATAGGCAGTGTTCTTAACCGCTGAGCCATCTCTCCAGCCCTGAAAATATTTTTAAATAAATAAAGCACAGATTTATCAGCCCTGGAAGTCACACCCCTCTTTCCTCCAATGGACTTGTCAACCCCATAGACCACCCTCATTCCTCCAGTGGCCAAAGCACACCTCTGGACCAGCTACTACCTTCTTTTTTCTCTCAGCAAAAGCACAAGTCAACAGCTAAGCTCTAGACCCACTGCTCCTCCTCCGACAATCCTTTATCGCTCAGTGAGTCCAGGGCCATCTTGCTGCTGACCTCCGATTCACCAGTCATCCCAGGCTAACCTGCCCTCTGCTCCCAAGCCCGGAGGTTAAGTAGAGCCCCCAGGAAAGACCCATCTCCTGAACGCGGGCTAGTCCCAGACAATTTCCCCTACCAG
>NW_008442947.1:0-458 GCF_000622305.1 Nannospalax galili
AAAAGATAACCCTCTTTTGGGGAGGAAAAAAAAGAAAAAAACATTTACTGAATGCACAGAATTTACTTAGACCTTATCAGAACCATTTCTGCATTTCCATGAAAGAAATAGACAAAACACACTAATAAAGGATTGTCAGCTGGGCTTGTGAATACAGCGTGATGATACAATAATAATAATAATGATGATAATAATAATAATAATAATGATAATAATAATAATCACTCCCTTGAAGTTAAAAAAATAAATAAATAAAAAACAAAAAACAATGTTACTTTTGTGAGAAGAAATACAGTGATTCCAGGTAGGAAGTGTTTTCTTGGAAGCTATTTACTCTTTGGTACCCTCACGACAACCATTTAAATTAAGGTCATCATACCCAAAAGAAATGATTGATGAGGTGCTGGAGAGATGACTCAGCAGTTAAGAGCACTAGCTGTTCTTACGGTAGTCCTGTG
>NW_008442948.1:0-458 GCF_000622305.1 Nannospalax galili
TACTGATTTAATTTTTGGATAAATCATCTGAAAGTCTTATTTAAAGTTCAGGCTCTGTAGCATGTAGAAAGATTGCACAATGAGAAGTTGGTTTTTAAATTTTTTATGTATTATTTATTTACTTATTGGTATTGACATTCTCATTTAGTTTTATGATTTTCATACAATATAATTTGATAGTATTTATACCTAGTCATCTATCCAGGATATTTAATAACATATAAATACATTAAAAATTGAATGGAAACTGGGGCTAGAAAGAAGGCTTAGTGTTTAAGATCACTGGCTGCTCTTACTGAGGACCAGAATTCATAAGGTTGCAAACAATCTGTCACTCCAATTCCAGGTAATCTGATTCTCTCTTCTGTTCTGCTCAGGCCAATGCAGACAGAGCACTCATATACTTAGAAAAGCAAAAGTTAATTAATTAAAAGACTAGAAACAGTAGCAATTAGTCT
>NW_008442949.1:0-458 GCF_000622305.1 Nannospalax galili
TAGGCTGAGCCTGAACATCAGAAATTTCTGGAGCTCAAGACTTGGCCAGAGCCTCAGAGGGGCTCCGAGAGTTTCGTTTCTGAGCTCAGCTCCGCCCACTGGGAACTGGCTGCTTGGCTGTTTCCATTCTGTGAGAAGGGGCGGAGCCAGCGCTGTTTAAAAGCACTGGAGCCCTTGGGAGCAGAGCCTGGGGTTGCCACGCAGAGACCTGTGAGTGTTGCACCCGGGTAAGTGTGCATCCCAGCATGCAGAGGCAACACGTGGCGGGGGCTACTTGTGAGTACATGGGTGGGGGCTCTACGGTGTTTCCCGGCGCCCATGTGGTAATGGGGACAGGGCAGCAGCTGGCCAGACCCCTTCACCCCAGTCGCTGACTTACCGAGGGGTGGTGGTCTGAAACGGTCCCTCCGTGACCCAGGTGGGGGTCCTGAAGTGTGAGCAGGAGCTGGCTTTGGGGA
>NW_008442950.1:0-458 GCF_000622305.1 Nannospalax galili
AAAGACCTCAGGAGGTAGCTCCATTTTGGGTGAGGCCACTGCTCCTCCACCTTTAGATTTTGTTGAAAATATACTCCTGTTATTTTTTTCTTGTAGCCATCTCTCCAGCCCCTGAAAAGACTTTCTAAGCCATCCAATCTAAATTTAAACTTTCTAAAGACACTGAGGTCCTACCATGTGAAGCAGTGACTGGACACAGATCTTCAGGGTTCCAGTGCTTTCTTCTCGCGCTAACACATTGACCTCATTTTATGTCGTTTCACCCTTTCTCTGTTCCTTGTTATAGCCTAAGGAAGACCATAAGTGTTCCTCAGACTTAGTCATTACTAAAGGTTGTCAGTAAACAGAACACAGCTTTCTCTAGCCTTTTGTTCTTGTTACAAATCCATTTAACTTAGCAGTTGCTTTTAGAGAAAAAGCAAATCCTGTTCTTCAGTACTGAAGGCTAAAAAAAAAAA
>NW_008442951.1:0-458 GCF_000622305.1 Nannospalax galili
CACAGTTCACTCTCAAATCCAAATGACTTAAGTGCACTAGAATTTAATTCTCACCATTCCTTGGCCAGAAAAGTTTCAGATCGGTGGAGAGCTGCAGTCTCAGCCAGCCTCTGAAGAAATGGCCTGACGGAGAATCTTCCATCTTTAATCTAGACTCCAGAGAAGACTGGATTCTAGCAGCTAAAGATTGTGGGGGGAACTAGAAGGTATTTGCCATTAATAGTCCAGGCTTGGAAATGGCACACACTGCTTCTGCTCTTACAGCTTTGACTAGCTACAACTCAAAAGCCTGAACACACAATGGACCCCAACATCCATGGCCTGCTAGTGTGCCCAGGAGCCAAAGACCACCTGGGCATGAAGGACAGAGATCAGCTGCATTCACTGTCAGTGTGTCTTTACTCTCCACATGCACTAAATTTAACCCTAAAATTTGGTTAACATGAGCTTTTTTTTTT
>NW_008442952.1:0-458 GCF_000622305.1 Nannospalax galili
AACTCAGGCTACGGCTGAAACAGACTAGAAGCTGGAGAGTACTAGATGGAGGGCAGGGAGCCAGGCTCACAGGGGTCCATGCCCATGGGTGGATTGTGCAGACCATGTTTCAGCAACACAGACTGGACAACTTCTCATTCTGTTTTCAAGTGCAGGCACTGTCTGGGAAATTGAGTCTGTGCTCAGGAATGATTCATAAAGTCAGCCACTTTGGGGGAAGGGCAATGAAAGCAGCTTTGCACCTATGAGTTAGCCAAGTTGCACAATGGGAAGAGGAGGACTGAAGACTAACCTCACTGTCAAGGAGAGGCGCCACACATCCCTGAGAACCAGGACAGGCAGAGCAGAGTCAGGACTGACAAGGCACTAAGAAACATAAGGACCTGTTTCCAAAAGGGGGTCGTGCCCTCTGTGGAGTTGGCACAGAGATATGGATGGAGTTCTTCACCCACAAACCT
>NW_008442953.1:0-458 GCF_000622305.1 Nannospalax galili
TCCATGGCCTGTGCTCCAGCTCCTTCCCTGATCTCCTGCCTTGCTTCCCTCTGTGACGAACTGTCAGCTGAAGGCGAAATAAACCTTTTCCTCCCCAGGCTGTTTTCAGTCAGTGTTTTTATCACAGTAACAGCAAGTAACTAGAACAGGTGGAACACAGTACCATTGACAGCACTGCACTCATCCACGCAGTGATGTTTTGAGGTCCCTGCTCTGGGTCAAGACATGGTGCTAGCCTACGAGATACACAGACAGTGCCCCAGGGGAAACGGCGACGTGAAGACATGACTATGGTGGCCCTGTGCAGGGTCCCGGGGAAGATCAGAGGAATTGCACCTGTCTGTCCCAGATTCCATTTGGGAGGGTGGTTTTTTGAGATGTGGAACCCTGGCGTCTAGGGAATTAGGTCCTACTTTTAACTCATCTCACCTAACTCGTAGTGGTTTTATGGGAATTAC
>NW_008442954.1:0-458 GCF_000622305.1 Nannospalax galili
GGGATTAAAGGTGTGCACCACCATGCCTAGCACCATTGTAATTCTTCTTTAAAGCCTTTTATTAAACAGGCATTTTGTTGTTAAATTATGATAAATAGGTTTTTTGTGCAAAATGTGTTCAAGTATTTAGTTTAAAGGCACTATCGTCCCATAATCTTACAAATAGTTATGCAGTTAAAAACATTCCCTCCCCATGGCCCACTGTTCCAAAAGTCTTCTCAGTCATCAAAAGTAAAACTACTTGTTTTCTTCTTTACCCTTTTATTTCTACTACATTTAAGAAGTATTACAGAAAAGGAGAAATCTGCACCATGTCCAAGGAGGCCAGAAGAGGGCGTCATATCCCCTGGAACTGGAGTTTTGGATAGTTGTTAGCTGGCATGTGGGTGTTAGGAACCAAACCCAGTTCCTCTGCAAGAGCAGCCAATGCTCTTAACCACGGAGCTCCAGTATGTTAC
>NW_008442955.1:0-458 GCF_000622305.1 Nannospalax galili
TTTGATGATGGGGAGATGGGGAAGATGGACAGATAATGGAGCATGTTCTAGAAGTGCAAGTGACATAATTGGCTGACAGACCAGTGAGGCGCATGCTGGGAAGGGATGGGTGGGGCGTCTAACAGGGAGACTAGGTCTCATCAGAATCAGGGTATACTGTTAGTCTTCCTCTGCCTTTCCCAACAGTATCTCACACCTGCACAGAGAAAACCACTAACAACAAAAAGATTCAGAACCAAAGGACAAAAAGCTCTGCTTGGAGAGTGTTTTCAGAGGTGAATTTCCAATTTGACTGAGTTCCTTAGCACTGTATCTTCGTATAATGAAGATAAAATTTTTGACTTTTAGGGAAAGAACATGAAGGATATCATGTTCTTTCAAAAGAAAGCAAAGATTCTCTTAGTACCAGAGTCTCTAGAATGTATAAAAACTACTCTTTCTACAGTCATGGGTGGGGT
>NW_008442956.1:0-458 GCF_000622305.1 Nannospalax galili
GACTGAAAGTACAGCTATGAAACACCCAAGAAGCTTAGCTACACCAATCTGGTACTTTTCATTACCATGCAATATGTAGATAATGCTAGGGCAAAAATGAAACATTCTCAGGTAAACCTTGACTAGTCACATATTTTGTGTCTTAAACTAGTTGATTAAACTATGACCTTAGAAATTTTAAGGTTATCTATACATAATTTCTGTCTTATCCTTTATATATCATTACAAACATACACAGACATTTACCACTCTGTATCACTTACATAGTCATACTATTTTCTTTTCTTTTCCTTTTTTTGCTATTCTGGAAATATAGAGTTATCATAACCTTCATACACAAATCCTTCTAAATAAAATAAAACATTTTTGCAGCATCCCATTTTCTTTTGTAAAATCATGAGACATAGTAACATTAACAAATAACTTTCAATCTGTTGTGAGAATTTTCTTCCTGGGGA
>NW_008442957.1:0-457 GCF_000622305.1 Nannospalax galili
AGGGACTGTGACTACATAGACTGACCAGGCTGCAGTGGATGAACTCACACTGAGGGACATCTGGAAGCACAGACTTGACTCGAGAAGCCTTAAATATATGACTGAATGCATGAAATCCTGTGGACAGGCTATAGGGGAGGGGCTCTAAGTATGACTGAGATATATTATATGAAATGTACAAAATTCCAATACAAAATATAAAATAAAAATAATGGATAAACAAACAGTAAACATGAAACTAGTTCCACGCATGCTGGAGTATTTAGGCAAAATGAATTAACGTTTACAATACAATGAATACAGATGAGTTGATAGCAGACTAAGATGTGGCTAAACAGAACAAATGTTCTTTATAAAACAAGGTGATTGGGGCTGGAGAGATGGCTCAGCGGTTAGGAACACTGGTTGTTCTTCCAGAAGACCCGGGTTCAGATCCCAGCACCCACATGGCAGCTAA
>NW_008442958.1:0-458 GCF_000622305.1 Nannospalax galili
AGAAACTTCTTTTGGCTTTGCCTTGTGAATAATTTTGCCAGTCAAACCCTGTTGTCTTCCTTTGAGTCTAGTCTTGGGCCACAGGGTGCTGGGGGCTGGGGGCGGCGCTTTACAGTACATTTGCTTCTGGGCTTTGCAGGACAAACGCTGCTCTGTGGGATTGCCGCGTTGTCGCTCTGTATCTGCGGTGGCCACTGGTTGGATTGTGTCCTGGTGCCCTTTTCTGCAGCCTGCCATGTGCTCTGCTGTACCTTGGCATGTCCCCACACTCTGGTATTTATGATTCTCTCTTTTGGATTTGAAGGGTTTTGTAAGAAATTGGCAACTGTCTTTACTTGGTTGCTGAGAAGAAAGTCTTTTAAAAACTCAAAGAAAAAGAACTCATGATTTATAATTTTCTTAATGATTGTTCTAGTTTGTTTCTCCATTGCTGTGACAAAACACTGACCAATACCAAT
>NW_008442959.1:0-458 GCF_000622305.1 Nannospalax galili
TGATGATCTATAAATATGTGCAAATTATAGGTAAGTACTAGTATACACAGAATGGAAAATCTAGTGTAAAATAACACCCCCAAAACCTATTTTGATAATTTTGTTAAAATGATGTTGTTCATTTCAATTACCTCTAGGTAAATCACTTTCATAAAGGTACTGTAGTGCCCTCTATATAGTCAAGAGATTTAAGTTCTTTCGAAGAGCAAACAGACTTCAAGAGACACTTTCCAAACTAAGTAAAACAGTAATCTTAAGAGCATACTTATCAGGGTAGACATGCCAGTAACATTTCTGCAATCAAAATACCTTTTTTCTTTAAAGACAGGGTCTCACTCTGTAGCCCTAGCCAGCTGGTCTGGAACTCACTATGTTAGACCAGACTAACCTTGAACTCACAAAGACTTGTCTGTCTCTGCCTCCCCAGTGCTGGGATTAAAGGTGTGTACCACCCAAAA
>NW_008442960.1:0-460 GCF_000622305.1 Nannospalax galili
TTGCCTCAGGGCATTCAGGCTCAGGCCAAACCAGTTAGGTGAGAATTTAAACTGGCCTGCCCCATAACAAAACAAACAAACTAACAAAAACAAGGGATTTAAAGCAGTGGGTGGCCGTGGAGCATTTAAAGAATTTAAGGTGGCTTGCCCCATGGACAAACTTGTTTTCCATAAACTTTTTCTTACAGGAGAGGCTCATCTGAGACCACCCTGCATGGAGGGCTTTCTCCCATAGTCCTCCGCATCCCCCTGGGCTTCCCCTTGGGGGGAAGTGCCTTCTTGCCACACTCATCCAGATGGCGGCTGGCTCGCACCTAGGCCATGTGGTGCATGGCACAGGTCATGGCCTTTTCTCCACTCTCTGGGGGCGCACAACACAGTAACGGCTGCAACAGCCCATGGGATGCTGCTGAGAAAACTAGGCGCCACAAGCCCACATATTTAAAATTGTCAGCCAGAA
>NW_008442961.1:0-458 GCF_000622305.1 Nannospalax galili
CTTGGGAATGAGACATTTCACTGCTTTGTTTTTATGCAGAAGAGACCAACCTCGTAGAGGAGCTGGCTTTTCACATCCTTACCCGTGCTGCTCCGGATGGGGTCCTTGGCGGCAGCAGGAGAGTCATCGCTGGGGTTTGCTTCACTGTGAAATAATTGAAAAAGGGTTCGTTAGAATTGGTGCGTGTACTGGTGAAGGGTGGGGATGGACATCTCCACCATCTATGACAAGGTGCTGAAGGCTGTTGCTCGAGGGTTATGTACTAACTAAGAGTGATCCAAATTCGTGTGTGCTGTGAGAAAACACAAGAAAGTCCTCCTCAATTAGTGCCTTTGAAGTTCCAGGCTAATATGGAGACTCTGGAAGTTGTGGATGAGCATAGCATATTCAAGATACGTACATGGGAATGGAACTAAAAAAAAGAGCATCTCCTCTGACCAAAATGGCATTGATATTTA
>NW_008442962.1:0-458 GCF_000622305.1 Nannospalax galili
AATGTGTCATCACAATATTCCAATTTGATATTGCAATGTTTCGTCTGCCATCAGAATGCTCCAATGTGCCAACACTATGGCCCCATGTGTCTTTACATTGCTCCAATGTGCCATCTCAATGTTACAGTGTGACTTCACAAGGCTCCGTTGTGCCATCACAATGCTCATTGTGGCATCACAATGCACCATTTTGTCATTACAATGATCCATTTTGTTGTTGCCATGCTCAATATGCAAACACAGTGCTGAATATCCCCTCACAATCCCCCAATGTGACATAACAATGCTCCAATGTGTCATCACATGCTTCAATGTGACATCACAACTCTCCAATGTGTCATCTCAATGCTTCAGTGTGACATCCCAGTGCTCCAATGTGTCACAACAATGCTCAATGTGACATCACAATGCTGAATATCATTGAACAAGGCCTGTAATGTGTCATCACAATGCTCAGT
>NW_008442963.1:0-458 GCF_000622305.1 Nannospalax galili
GAATGTTCAATTAAAAATAATCTCCACTGTCAAAAGCATATGCAGAGGAAGAACAGGAAAGGAAAGCATTGGTCAAAAGAGAGGTTTATAAATAATCTGACTGAAAACTAAAACTCCTAGGCCACCGTCCAGCCAGCCTGTCAGTGGAATTTGCCACTGGGGGAAGTGACAGGATTCAATGCAGGTGTGTTTGTGTTTTCTACTTTCCTGGGGGAAGTCCACTGCAAGCCAGACTCCAACAGCTGGGAAGACCTGCTGACTCCTGCAGCCCCACAGCTCACATCTGGAAGAGAGATCCGGTGCAGCTGGAAACAGCTGAGACCACGAGGCAAGGACAGAGGGAGGAGGGCACAGAAAGCCCAGGGGAGACCAGCAAACGGTGTGCGAAAAGGTCCGATTCCTGTACACCTATTTTTGTCTTTATTTTTCTAATTAGTACAAAGTCATACTCTGTCTCT
>NW_008442964.1:0-458 GCF_000622305.1 Nannospalax galili
ACCTGCATGTATGTAAGTGCACCCATGTCATGCAATGCCTATGGAAGTGAGAAGAGGACATTGGACCCCCCTGGAACTGGAGTTAGGATAGTTGTTAGCCACCATGTCAGTGCTGGGAACCAAACCTGGGTCTTCTGCAAGACCAGCCAGTGCTCTTAATTGCTGAGACATCTCTCCAGCCCCAGGCACAATGTTTTTAATATCTTTTACTGTTTGCTGTTATTCTGTTAAAAAACAAGGGACCAGCCTACCTCAAACCAGGAGCATTGGGGAACGCTTGAAATACACATGTAGGAGTCTGAGTCAAGGGGACCTCTTTCCTCCTAGACTCTGCTCTCAATAATCACAAACAGCACATTACAATTCACCAATATTACATATATGGTTTAAAAGTATTTTCTCCTGGAGCTGGAGAGATGGCTCAGCAGTTAAGATCACTGGCTACTCTTGCAGAGGAC
>NW_008442965.1:0-458 GCF_000622305.1 Nannospalax galili
AAAGAATGAATGAATGAAGATAGCCTGACAGAAGCAAGCAAGAAAGCATGCATTTATCCTCTCTGCTCTTGACCGTGGATGTGATGTAATTAGCTGCTTGAATTCCTGCCTTTACTTCCCCCAAATGATGGACTGTGACAAGAATTGTAAGTCAAATGAACTCTTCCCCTCCCCATGTTCATGGTGTTTTAGCAGAACAGAAATGAAAATAAAACATAAATTGGTACCCGAAGTGGGGCGGGGCTGAGCTAGACACAATCATGAGCTTTTTATGCCTTTGGATTATTTTGTTGGAAGACTGTGGAGGGTTTGGAATTTGGGGCGGGAAAAGCTGTTGAGAGCTCAGAGCTTTATGCTCTGTTTCTGTGGCCTTGGAAGATGAGAATGTGGAGAGTAATGTGGGCACTGGAGGCCCCATTCATGTGTCAGAAGGAAACAAAAAACTTTGCTGTTAACCG
>NW_008442966.1:0-458 GCF_000622305.1 Nannospalax galili
GCACACCTTTAATCCCAGTACTCAGGAGGCAGAGGCAGGTGAATCTCTGAGATCCAGGACAGCCTGAGCTACATAGTGAGTTCCAGGTCAGTTGGTGCTACCTGGAGACCCTGTCACACCCTCCATCCCCTAAAAAGAAAGCTAACAGAGCATGAGCCAGTGAGAAAGGACGTGAGCAGTGCTCCTACACTGTCTGCTTCATTTCCTGCCTTGACGTCCCTCATTGATGGATTGTGGCCTGGACGTGTGAGATGAAACACTTTTCCTAAGTTGCTTTTGGTCATAGTGTTTATCATAGAAACAGAAAGCAAACTAGAGCCCTTGGCTACAAAGTGAATTTGAACCCAGCCTGGCATACGTGAGACTCCTCCTACCCCCCAAAAGGTTAACAGAACCCAAGGAATAACACATGAGATTGTCTTCTGGCCTCCACATGAACCTGCACATGTGCACCTGTG
>NW_008442967.1:0-458 GCF_000622305.1 Nannospalax galili
AACTCCAGTTCCAGGGGATCTTCTGGCCTCCACTGCATTGCCCCATATAGGTGCACTACATACATGCAGGCAAAGCACTCATATACATAAAAGAAAAGAAAAGAAATCCTAGGGGGGCCGAGGAGATGGGCCAGAGGGTGAAAGCAAAGACCCTGTATCAAACAAACAAAAAACCCCAAGGGGGATGGAGAGAGCTCCCTACTGAAAAGCTCTCCTGTGAACTCCACATGTGGCCCATGGCATGTACATAGCAGAACACACACTCACACACACCAAAAAAAAAAAAGGGCCAGTAGCAAACTGTCCCTAGGGAAACCAGATCTTATTCAGAAGACAGAGGCAGCCACAGCATTACAGTTCAATTGGCACCAGTATGGAGGATTAACCAGGACAAGCCTAATTCCAACTTTCTCCTGGGCAGTGAACTCTGCTAATTTGGCATTTTCTTAGAGTCTGAG
>NW_008442968.1:0-458 GCF_000622305.1 Nannospalax galili
GGGGACACAACACTCCTGAGTCTGATCTGGAGCTTGTGTTTCAGGATCGGGCTGCCAAACTTGGGAAGTCCATCAGTAGACTGATTGTCGTGGCCTCTCTCATTGACAAACCAATGAATTTAGGAGGTAAAATCATCATTTTCCAGGTAGCTCACTTAAAACTTTTTGATCCTGGAAATCTACCATCAACCCTTTGTGGCACGCTTCAGAGGAATGGGTGGGACACCATGAGCTGCACCACATGCCAGAGACCATCTTGGAAATGGGGCTGTTCTGTGCAGGGCTGTGCCGGACCTGTGAGGTGTTTGGGGCTGCAGTGCTTGTTGTTGGCAGTCTTCAGCGTGTCAGTGACAGACAGTTCCAGCACCTCAGTGTCTCTGCAGAGCAGTGGCTTCCTCTGGTGGAGGTGAGTGTAAAGTAGCCCATTACTAAAGTCTGTGTTTGCAAAGATACTTTTT
>NW_008442969.1:0-458 GCF_000622305.1 Nannospalax galili
AGAAGGTTCTCAGGTACCTGCTTGTGCCCACCACAGTGTTCCAGCTGATCTTTTTACCTCTTGGAAGATTCCATATTGTACGCCATGGTAGTCTTTGTATCTGTTTTCTTTCACTGAGTGTGATGTCCTCTTGACTCTTCCAGGGTGTTGAATGTGTTAGTAGTTTGTTCTTATTTGGGGTGATTAGCATCCCATTGTATGGATATACCACTATACTTGAGGCTTAACCTTAGGTCTGCTTCAAATTTTTTTAAAGCTATTGTGACTAATGCCAATGGACATTTGCATCCAGGGCTTGTGTTTCTCTTGGGTGAATATTTGGAATGGGATTACTGGATCATGTGAGCATAGGTTAACTTTTTATTGATTTTTATGTTTTACCTCCATCCCCTAGGTGAACTTTTTAGAGAACTACCAAAATGTTTTCCAAGTAGCACAGGGTGGCGCTTTTCTATCTG
>NW_008442970.1:0-458 GCF_000622305.1 Nannospalax galili
TTTTTTCAAAATGTGTGGGATCTCATAGGTTATAATAATGTAATCAATGATTTGGTTCAGGTTAGGATTTTTTCCATTTATCCTATTCTCTTGACATAATTTTGTACAGTTTCTATATCTTCAATTTTTTGCATCTTGAGGTTTGCTAAGAATTTTGTTACTCTACTCTGTCACACCATCAAGCAGAAAATGAGGTCACTTAGATACATTCCTTCAAAGAGACCTACCACATTGCTATAGCATTTCCTTTGTCAAGAAGAATGTATTCTCTAGCTTCTATAATTTCCTCATTTACTCATCTTAATAACTTTTAATCCCAGAAATCAGGAGGCAAAGGAAGGTAGATCTCTGTGAGACTGATGGCAACCTGGTCTGCTAGCAAGTTGCAGGATAAATGGGGTTACAGGGAGATGCTGTCAAGAGAGAGAGAAAGAGAGAGACAGATACAGAGAGACAGA
>NW_008442971.1:0-458 GCF_000622305.1 Nannospalax galili
GGAAGAGTGTGCTGGTGAACTGGGGCTCTGTTTTGCATTCATAGTGCATTTATTGGCTTGTACTTTTATTTAATCTGTTACAAAGTTTACTTGACTCTTTTTCCAAATGGAATTTTGTACAAGGGACTGTACTGTTGCTGCATTGATTTGCAAATCTCTTGAATTTAGCTCTTTAATGGCTAAACATGTAATTATTTTATACTGCTAATAGCAGAGAACTACATTTTATATAAAGCAATTTTTGCATTTATTTATTAAATGGTGCACCATTGGTAAAATATTTATATGCATAGATGACAAAAGAAAGAAATAATACATATTTTTATGTTTGGGGCAATTTCTTTTTACTAAATGTAAATTTAATTCTTTCCATCTCATATAATATTAAGCATCATTTTTGATGCAGTCAACACCACATGCCAAGAAATGCTAATGATTGAAAGAATGCTTTCAAAATA
>NW_008442972.1:0-458 GCF_000622305.1 Nannospalax galili
AAAAAAAAAGACCACCCTCTAGCCTGGTATCCTTGAGGATACTCATATAATAGAACACAGAGATGGAAAATCTAAGGAGACAGATACCTAACACCAAAGTGATACCTAATCACGATGTGTATTTTGAAACTGAACTAAGAACTGAATGACTGGTGTATTTTCAACTTTTCACTGTGACCCTTTAGGAAGCATTGTGGGGTCTTCGCAGATAACTCAGCAGGTAAAGACACAGGTTTGGCAGCATAAGTATGATGCCCGCCAGAAAGGACCATGTGAAACGTCGAGAATATGTAGTAGTGGGTGGGTTTGCTTACCTTCTTGGTATTTTTATTTATTACATTTATTATTTATTTTAATACAGGGTGTTGCTTGAAGTCTAAGCTGGCCTGAAACTCATAGTCCTCCTGCTTCCGTTTGAAAGCTGAGATAATAGCTGTACCTTTTGTCCCTTATTTTTT
>NW_008442973.1:0-458 GCF_000622305.1 Nannospalax galili
ACATCTGGACAAGCAGAACAACTGCCTTGCAAAGAGCTGTTTCATGAGGCATCCTTCCACCTACAAATAGAAACACTGAAGTTGATTTGAAGGCTGAGAAGGATTCTGTAAGGGCAGAATTCACAGCAACAAAACTGAAGAAGGAAGGTAGGAAAAATAAGCTCATACTGAGAATAAATATCTCTGAATTATGTTACAAGTCATGAATGGTTGGGAAAGTCATACTGCCTAAAAACACCAATGAGTCCTGGCTGTCTTCGGCACACTCTCTTCAGACACTGTGAAGGTTATCCCACTGGGTGTCTGTAATCAGCCCCATCATCTTTGGCTATGGCCTGTGCAAGAGACTCACGTAATTACTACACATTTGAGACAGTAACATTATCTCATAGAAACTTCAAATCATTTCTAATTGGGTTAGTTGTAAACCTTTCTGTTTCCTGCTAAAGCGCCAGTAT
>NW_008442974.1:0-458 GCF_000622305.1 Nannospalax galili
ATCAAAGTGGCCCAGAGCTGAGGCCTGGAGTCCAGGTCCAGTAAGAAGAAACGATGGAGACAGCTGGGTGATGTTTCTAGAGCAGAGATCGCCACGGTGACAGGTTGCCATCTGGATCAGAACACAGGAGCATCTGCTGAACTCAAAGGCCAAGGAGGAACGGTGAGTCACAGGGGATGGCGTGGCACTCCAGGAGTGTTTGCTATGCATAAGGCAACTTCAGAGACGTCCTTTACATACTGGCCAGGCCCCTGGGCATGAGTGGTGGCCTGGGGTGTAAGACCTAACTGCAGTAGCAGCTCTAGAGGGACCATGGGGCCTGGAATCCCCAACCTCCCCTCCCTCACCTCTTAGCACCTCATCGTTTGCCTTCTGTAGAGCCCCCTACTGGCCCCTCCCTCCTCCTCTTCTCTCTCTGGGTCCTCTTGACCTTGTTTCCCAACTCTGCTTCTTCCCAC
>NW_008442975.1:0-458 GCF_000622305.1 Nannospalax galili
AGTAGCTGGCCATTGAGTTTTGTTTTTGTTTTTGGAGACAGGGTCTCACTATGGATCACTGGCTGGGCTGGAATTCACTGTATGGACCAGGCTGGCCTTGAACTTGCAGTGATCCCTCCTACTTCTGCCTCCTAAGTGCTGGGAGTACAAGTATTCACCACCATGTTGTTTTGTTCTTTTTTGAGAGAGGGTCTGTGTATTAGCCCAAGCCGACCTGCAACTCAAATCCTCCTGCCTCAGCTCCTGAGCCCTGGGATTACAGGTCTGTGCCACCATACCCAGCTATGATCCACTGATTTTGTTTTGTTTTGAGACAGGGTCTTCTTGTAGCCCCACCTGACCTGTAACTTGCTATGTAGCCTAGGCTAGCCTTGATCTCATACAGATCTGCCTGCCTCTACCTCCTGAGTGTTGGGATTAAAGGCCTGGGCTACCACCCCCAGCTTGTTTTGTTTTTT
>NW_008442976.1:0-458 GCF_000622305.1 Nannospalax galili
GAGAGAGGGTGTGCATGCATATGTGTTCATGTGCATATGGAAGCTAGAGGTCAATCTCAGCTCCATTCTCTTGCTTATGTGCTTATGCATGTACGTATTTTTAGTCTTTTTAAAATGTATATTCTTATTGAATTTTTGTGTGTTTCATACAAAACATCTTAATCATTTTTCTACCTCTCCCCCATTCAAAACTTCCCTACCCACCTCACATAGGGTTTCATCATTCTGTCATATATTTTAAGGCCTAGCAAGTCAAGTTTGTGTACACAGATGTCTGACAGTACAAGCTTTGTGTTCTGAGCATGGTCCCTCGCTGGCCTGGAGCTCACAGAGTAAACTGGGCTGGCTGGCCATTGAGCCCTGGGTTTCTCCTGCCTCCACCTTACAAGCCTGCACTACCACATCTGGCTTTTTTACCTGAGTTCTGGGGTACTGAACTTGGTGCTCATGCTTTTGTA
>NW_008442977.1:0-458 GCF_000622305.1 Nannospalax galili
CCATTCCTCTCAGGTTTCCTAACAAATGCCAGCTGGTCCACTGGACCTCCCACTATCCATCGATCAGACTCTAGAGTAGCAGGATGGGTATGAGATAGAAAAGTGGACAGAATCATCCAAGTCCAGATACTGCCTACCACATTGCCCTGTTGCCCTGAACTCCCAAGTTCCCAGTATGGTGCAGAGGGCTCATAGGCTAGTGTAACTGTAGATGGGCTGATGTAACAGTGGGCTATAGATGACTGGTCCTTCTGGGTTAGTTACACATTGTTTTCCTCTTCTTTCCCCAGGCTCCACCTATAGCATCCTGTCCATCATGCCCTCAGACTCAGAAAGCAGCAGCTCTCTTAGCAGTGTGGGTGACTTCCTGGGGATAATGGATGGGCCAGGACTTGGATATGAACAAGGAGAGCCTGAGAAGGATTCGTGTAGCATAAGACATTGTTTTTTTTTTTTTT
>NW_008442978.1:0-458 GCF_000622305.1 Nannospalax galili
GTGATGAGGCCAGTGATGGGCAGTCAGAATGAGGCCACATAATTTGTTGCGCGTGTACCTGTGATAATTGAAAGACATCACTAGGCAGTCTGCATGACAGTTTTCTGCCATGAGAAGACCTGGTGGGGGTTCCCGATTAAACTTTAGACTATTATTTCTTCTTCTGAAAATATCATTGGTATTTTGAGAGACATTGCATAGAATTTGTAGACAGCTTTAGGTAGAGAGGACATTTTGGCAAAACTGTTTCTTCCAGCCTATGAATGTGGGATGCCTTTCTATTTTTATGTCCACTTTGATTTCTTTCATTGAGAGTTTAATTTTTTATTTTAGAGATCTTTTATTACTTCAGATAAATTTATTTCTACATAATTTGTTTTATTATATAGTTTGTTACTATTGTAATTGGAATCACTTCTTTGACTTGTATTTCAGAAACTTCACTATTGGCATGTAGT
>NW_008442979.1:0-458 GCF_000622305.1 Nannospalax galili
AGCCAGGGGAGCAAGCCAGTTAGCAGTGCTCTTCCATGGCCTGTGCTTCACTCCTGCCTTCAGGTTTCTGACCTGAGTTCCTACCTTGGGCTTCCTCAGTGCTGAACTTTGTCCTGAGAGATGTAAACCAGTAAACCCTTTCCTCTCCAAGTTGGTATTAGTCAGAGTCTTTTTTCACAGCAATGGAGAAACAAACTAGAACAATAACTTAATTTACAGTAAATATATAGTGCATATAATAAAGAAATACCTTTATTTCTTTCAATGTTTATGTGAATCATCAATATGTGTGGAAAAATTAATAAACCACAAAGAAAAAAAGTACTTTAAAAAGAACTCAAGTCTTACAAAATGTGTTTCAGATTATAGTTAAATTAAGTGTATATATTTCAAAAAAATCTTTGGGTATTTGAAATTACGTATTGAATCTAAATGATTCAGAGATTATTGACACTTTC
>NW_008442980.1:0-458 GCF_000622305.1 Nannospalax galili
GTGGTCAGAGTGTTTTGTCACAGCAATGAAGAAACAAACCAGGACAAGGACTGAAAGCCAATTTAAACTAATTTAGGTGTAAAGGAGGATTGATTGGCTCCCGGAATCCTAGAGTCAAACATTTGAGTCCATCTCCCACCTCAAGGGCAGACGATGCAGCTGGACCTCAGAACCCCTGCTCCCAAGGACACTGCCAGTGCAGCCTCTGCTTTGCCCCTTTGTGCGCTGCACTTTCTCTCCATGCAAATCAGCTTTCCTCAACAGCCAGGCAAAGCCATTCTCCACTGTAAAGCCATGGTCCTGCATCCCAGGTTAGTCCCTGGTTAACACTGAGAGATGAAATGCTTTGTTCCCTATTGGGTTAAGCAGGAGAGCCCATCATCTCCCTATGGTAATGTATGACTACGATGGAGCTGGGGGGAAAGGGGCAGGATTGGTGCCCACAGCATTGACACAGT
>NW_008442981.1:0-458 GCF_000622305.1 Nannospalax galili
ATAAAAAAAAAAAAAAATCTCACCAAGGACTCAGCATCCTGAATGAAAAGTGCTTCCCAAAACACCATTATAAAGTTTCAGAATATTAAGGATAAGGAGGAGAGCCTCTAGACTCAGAAAAAAATCATATCAGATCCAGCAGAATAGAATGACACAAGCTTTCAGGAGCGCTTTCCAGACCCAGCAAGTACCAGCGACACCTACCAGGAAATGAGGCCTTTAAAAGGTCATCTCCAGACATATTTTCAAACAGGGGTGAGGGCCAGATTGTTATGAAGAATATCAGATATTACTTCCTAGAAGCCTGTTGAGTAATAAAGGTGTGTATCAACAAAAAGAAGAAAGATCTGGATAGGAAAGAAAGTGGAGGGTGTTTCCAAAATAAAGGTATAGGAAATTCCTGGTGATTATTAGTTCCTGGGTTGAGAATAAAATCTCTCCAAATTGGGAGACTGGGG
>NW_008442982.1:0-458 GCF_000622305.1 Nannospalax galili
GTTAGGGTTAGTAGTAGGGTTCTGGTTATATTTAGGACTAGGGCAAGGAGTACAGATAGGCCTAGGGTTAGGGTTAGCACTAGGGCTAGTGTTAGGGTTAGGATAAGGGCTATGGTTAGGGAAAGGCCTAAATTTAGGGCTTGGGCTAGGTTTAGAGATATAATTAGGTCTATGGATAGTTTTAGGTTTAGGGCTAAGGTTAGGGCTATGGCTTGGCCTAGGGTTAGAGATAGTTTTAGGGCTAGGTCTAGGTCTAGGGGTAAGACTAGGGTTAGGTCTAGGATTAGGTCTAAGGTTAGAACTAGGTATAAGGCTGGGTTTAGGGCTAGGATACAGTTATGGTTATGGTTAGGACTGGGACCATGTTTAGAGCTCTGAGTAGGATTAGTGAAATGGTTAGGGCTATAAGCCTATGACTAGGTTTAGTGCTAGGGTTAGTGTAAGGGTTAGGGTTAGGG
>NW_008442983.1:0-458 GCF_000622305.1 Nannospalax galili
CCGGCACAGCCACGGTGAACCCCGCTCCTGCTCCACGCCGCCTCCGGGGGCTGGCAGTGCTGGGACCCGGAAAGCCTCCCGACCATAGGGCCCACATCCCAGGCGCGCCCTGGGGGGACCTCCACCGGCTCACAGCCCGTTTCCCGACCAGGACGGAGAAGCAGGTGGAGACTGGTGTGCCCCATCCTTCGGAGACAACCCTGCTACCGAGCATGCACGACTTTGGGGCCCGTCTGGTCTGCAGGTCTTTCAACGGGGCGCGAGTCCGGTTCATTCTTTCAGGAAGCACTGAGCAGACGGCCACGGACGTTTCTTTCCTCAAACCCGAAATCATCATAATCATAATCATAATAACCATCATAGCGACGACAACAAAAAGGAGAGGCGAGGCAGAGCAGGAGGAGGAGGACGACGAGGAGCAGGAGGAGAATGGAGAATGGAGGGAAGGAGGAGGAAGA
>NW_008442984.1:0-457 GCF_000622305.1 Nannospalax galili
CAGGTGACAGGACCATCTGCTCGTCAGAGGGGGCAGGTGACATGACCATCTACACATCAGAGGTGGCAGGTAACAAGAACACATTTATGGCAGAGGGGGCAGGTGACAAGACCATATGCACGTCAGAGGTGGCAGGTGATACGAACATTTTTATGGAAGAGTGGGAAGGTACACGACGATTTGGATGTCTTAGATGGCAGGTGAAACGACCATGTGCGCGTCAAAGAAAGCAGGTGATATGACCATGTGCACGTCAAAGTGGGTGGGTGAAAAGACCACGTGCACATTAGAGAGGGCAGGTGACACGACCATCAGCACATCAGAGGGGCAGGTGACCCGACCATATGCACATCAGAGGGGCAGGTGACATGATCATCTGCACGTCAGAGGGGCAGTTGACCCGACCATAAGCACGTCAGAGGGGCAGGTGACACGACCATCTGCACGTCAGAGGAGG
>NW_008442985.1:0-458 GCF_000622305.1 Nannospalax galili
GACACATCTGACAGAGGTTTAACATCCAGACTGTATAACAAATCTACCATCTTAATCTTTGCTCTGTTTATGCGTCTGCCTTCTCCTCTTCCTTTGGATTTTTAAAAAATTCTTAGTATTATCCCGTTCCCTTCATTTTGTTGTTGCTTGTGACTTCTTTCTATGCATGTAGCTTTATCTGTGTGATTAAACCATTTGTCCTTGACTTCTTATTACAGTCTAACATAAATTAATACTTGGACCAGTTTCCAGAGAGCAAAAATGACCTTAGAATACCTAAATCCTATTCATCCAACCTCTGACGTATGCATAATTACTACCATATATTTTAATTCCCTCTCTCAACTCCCACCAAGACCTCTTTTATGCAGCCAATATCCATTTCAACACACCCCTGTCAGCCAGTGCCTGGTCCATCCCCTTGGTCTCTCCTGCACTGACCTGCCACCTGGGATCAC
>NW_008442986.1:0-458 GCF_000622305.1 Nannospalax galili
CCCTGAGTGACAAGACCTTGTTCTGAGAGGCTCATGTTGGAATTAGGACTGTGAGCACAGGGATCTTATTCCAGAACCCTTGGCTGTACGACTCCAACTCTGAGAAGTCAGCTTGGGAGAGACTCACCTGTTAGACAAAGGCCCTGCTAACAGATCAGAAGGGAAGAGATTGACTTGGCCAGCCAGGGGGCATGAGATCAGCTCTGTCCTCTCTTTACCCTCAGAGAAAAGGGGGACATGGTCAGCACACCCACAGCTGTCCCTGCCCAAGCTGGCACAGGCAGAGATTCTGGAATTCCAGCAGCAGAGTGGGTATTGGTCAGCCACGGGAGGAAGCACTTCCAAGCCCCTGTGCCAGAGGAAGAGCTGGGAGGGAAGATCAGGGGCTGCTACCTATACTCTATCCCCTACCCCAGCTCCCACAGACCTGCCAATTAAGCTGCAGAGGACCAGGGTTC
>NW_008442987.1:0-458 GCF_000622305.1 Nannospalax galili
CACACACACACACAATACATACACACATTCTTCCAACTCAGCCCAACGTTTTTCCTTCTTCACAGATCTCATGACTAAACTTTCATTGAGCCTTAATTCTCATTTTACCTTATGAAGTTTAGGTGAAAGTAGTCTAAAATAAATGGCAAATAACTATATCCAAAATGTTCAAAGATATTTAAAAATCTCAGCCATCGGATAACTTTGTGGCATTATATTTTTCTAAAAAGAACAAAACAATTTGAAAAGCAGTCATGTAAACACATGGCAGCAATTTTAGGTGCTGAAATGATAATGTTATTATTGTAACAAAACAAGGATATGAGTTCAAGAGCAGACTTGAAATAAACAGATGATTGATAGGTAAAAAGTTGGCGGAGAATGAGCTGATGGATGGTGAGGCACCAAGGCACAGATAAAACTCCATCAAAATAGAGTTTATTAGCAAAGGAACACAT
>NW_008442988.1:0-458 GCF_000622305.1 Nannospalax galili
TGTAGTGAGCCTCCTTTTGCTTCAGTTGTTGTATTTGTCTTTTTTACTTTAAATCATCGGGCCCTTTCTGCCCTGATTTTGTTATCCAGCTGTGTAATCAACCTGAATGACAATCTGTCAGCAGTTACTATTGTAATGTAAATGATTTCTTATGGACAGGTCAGTTTGTATGTTTTTCGGAGTGTTACTGGATGTAAAAATGAAAAGTGTTTTCTAGTGATGATTATGAGTTTTGAATCTTATGTACAAATATCCATGCATGCTAAAATTGATTACCAAAATGCTTCTGACTTCATTATGCATAAAGCAAGAGGAGACTTTCTCAGCTTGGTTTCCAACAAACTGCCAATCTGCTTCAGCCCAGATCCTGCAGTTTCACATGTGCAGATACCTACTTCCATGGGTTCAGTTTATTCCATTAAGAAAATGACTTTTACAATTAGAAAATTAACCAAGGA
>NW_008442989.1:0-458 GCF_000622305.1 Nannospalax galili
TTTTTTTACCACCTTTCCAGATGCTCTGTCACTTGCTAGGTATGTTGTGACACTGATATCCTAAAAATTATGAGCTACTAGAGATGACATGTACTTAAGAAATAATCACACAATTAAATTTGTTTGTGGCAAACAGTATGATAAGGTAATTTCAGAATTTGTTAGAATGACCTGATTTCATCTGGAGAGTAGGAAATGCTCTGAGGATCTTATATTTTTAATTAAAATCTGGGAAAAAAAGAATTAGCCTATTGAAAACTAAAAGAAACATTCCAGGCTTCTGCAAACATAATTTGAGTCAAGAAAAATTAGTGTAATAAAGAATAATCCTGTAGCTCAAATAAAACACTGTCAGTGCAAAATGTAATTCCTTATTTTATATCATGAGAGAGTAATGGATTCAATGGAGTTAAAACTTTCACAAAGATGATGAGCATTGGCTTGGCTCATAGGCATAG
>NW_008442990.1:0-458 GCF_000622305.1 Nannospalax galili
CCACAATAACACAATCCACTCACACAACCACACACAATCACACTCATACACCTACATATTTACACATTAACACACAAGGTCACACACTTGTACACAGTAACACTTGCACAGTCTCAAAATCACACACACACATTAATACTAGCATATTCAATCTCACACTCTCACATGTACACACTCATACACAAGTTATACTCACTCATACACTCACTAACGCATACTCTTGAACTCACACACTCACACACTCAAACACATACCTTCACATTGACACACCCTAACATATACTCACATACTGGTGTACACAGTTACACAAACACTCAAACTCACTCTCACAAGTTCACACAAGCTTACACCCCACAGAAGCACACATTTATATACACTCAGTCTTACACATTGATCACACACATGAATGTGTAGGACCCCCAGGCTGGGGTACCCAACGTCCACGGGAGGCCGCACCC
>NW_008442991.1:0-452 GCF_000622305.1 Nannospalax galili
TCTCTCTCTCTCTCTCTCTCTCTCTCTCTCTCTCTCTCTCTCTCTTTTGGCGTGTAGGAACTTCTCACCTGACTGCATTGTGATTCTGCAACATATAAAAGGATCTTTGTACATGTGCTTATGTCCTGACGCAGTCTACACTAGGTGTTGCCTCTAGTGTGTCCGGAATGTTGAGTACCTCCTTGCTCTCAATAGATTATTTACTCTTGGTAGATGATTTAAAACATGCTCCCCACCCCACTCTCAACCCCCTACCTCACCTCCCAAGCATGATTATTCGTGATGTGTCCTCAGAAATCACCGGCCTGGTAGGGGCTTTTCCTGCTCTTGTAGGGACAGGGTTATTTTCTTTATTTTAAACACAAGGAAACTGAATGTTGGGTTACACAATGTGACCAGGGCACCCAGTTAGTGAGAAGGAGAAAAGTGATTTTTGTTCCATTTTAATTTTT
>NW_008442992.1:0-458 GCF_000622305.1 Nannospalax galili
CCTGCCTCTGCCTCCCAAGTGCTGGGATTAAAGGCATGCGCCACCACCTGGCTGGTTTTTTTTTTTTTGAGATAGGATCTCACATGGCCCAGGCTGGCCTTTAACTGGCTATGTGTTAAGGCAGGCCTTGAACTGAGCCTCCTGCCTGAGCAGAAGGTTGACTAAAGAACAGAGGTCAGCGGCACCACCAATTGTGGTGTGTGCATAGGTCCTGCTCCCACCTGACATCATGTGCAGTGGTTGGTGGCAGGTCTTCACAGGTCCAGGCTTAGATGGTCACTACTGGCATCTCTTGACAGTCACAAGGCTCCTCTGGCTTCATCTACCCTGTCAGGAGAGCAAAGAAAGGGGAGGTGATTCCACAGCACATCTCCTGAAAGGTGAGTCCTCTCTGTGCCCACCACCACTCCAGAAGGGAAAGTTGGCTGCCATTTTTTTTTTTTTTTTTTTTTTTTTTT
>NW_008442993.1:0-458 GCF_000622305.1 Nannospalax galili
AAAAAAACAAGAAAAGGTTTTCAGAACAAACTTGGGAAGATAATATTTTTGTCACTTTGTGAGGATTCATTTATTCCATCCCATAATTTGCATTTGCTGCCCCGCTCTGCTCATTCAGTTGATGAACTTGATCCCTGTCGTGGTGTATGTGTAAGCCTTGGGTTGGTAACGGAGGATTTAGTTGTCATCTGCTGAGAAGGAGACAGTCTCCCCCTAGTGTTGGCTTTTTTTGCAGAAGGCTCCAAACCACTCCAAGCTGTTCACCTGGATGGTAGCTTTTGTCTGGTTCTCCGGAATGCCCTGTTCCTTTAGGACTAAGAATTCAGAGTTCCTGTTCCCCAACAACAGAAATAAGGGCTTGTCTAGGACATTTAGAGTTTTGTATCAACCAAAGATGAATGTAGCTACCCTGTGAAATAGTCATATACTCACAGATATTACACCCATTAAAAAAAAAA
>NW_008442994.1:0-458 GCF_000622305.1 Nannospalax galili
AGCTTCTTTTTGCAACAGATGGAGATTATTACAGAGTTCCACAACTGGTCAAATATCTTATTTTTTGAGTCAGGGTTTCTCAGTGAACACGGAATTTGCTGTTTCTGTTAGAGTGACTGGCTTTTGAGTCCCTGAGATCCACCTCTCTCCACCCTCCACCCTCTCCATCTCTGTTGAGATGCTGCAGATGCCACCACATCTGATATTTTTTACATAGATTCCATGATCCAAATTCATACCCTCATGTTTACACAGCAAGCACTTTATCCACCCCGAGACATCTCTACCCTAGACAGCACTTTTGCTTGTAGATTTTTTTGTTTTCCTTTCCCTTTAAATTATGTGTATGAGTGTGTGGAGGAGGACATATGAGTGCAGTCAAGACCAGAAGATTGCATCAGATCCCCTGGAGCTGGAGTTATAGGTAGTTATGAGCCACCAGATATGGGTGCTAGGAG
>NW_008442995.1:0-453 GCF_000622305.1 Nannospalax galili
TCTCTCTCTCTCTCTCTCTCTCTCTCTCTCTCTCTCTCTCCCCCCGCCTCCCTGTCCCTCTCCCTGTCCCCCCCCCACATTTCTGCTTGTGAATTAATCTTGCCATTAAGGAAAAATTAGATCCACCATTCAAGTCATTAATTGAAAGGCCCTTAGTATCTCATTAATGATGTTTGATATCTAAGGCAGATAAACTTAGGGAAGCCTATCTATTCAGTCCCTGAAGGAATGTAATTACATCTTGGACCTTATTAAGATGTCCCCTCTACCTGTCAGATGTCCCGTTCTGCACCCTTTTGTGGACACTGAGATGACCTGCTGTGGAAAGGCACTGCCATGTGCACTGTTGGAGCACTGGCTGGCCAGCAGCCTACAGCTTCCTGCTGTCCTTGCCGGCCCCCAGCTTTAGCAGGCCTCACTCAGAACCAACTGCTAGTTTCTGGGGGACATTAG
>NW_008442996.1:0-458 GCF_000622305.1 Nannospalax galili
TAAGACGCTGTCGCCAATCAAGTCCTCTGCCCTGAAGCCAGTATGTCCCCCGCTAAGCAAAGCAAACCTGAGTCCCGACATCCAGGTCATTCTGCGTTTGGTTTTGGCCTTTCTGATCAGCCTAGATCTCTCAAGCAAGATAAAGCCTCAGCCTTTCAAGGGCTCCAAAGTGTGATTTCATCCTTAAGCATTCCTTGTGGGCCCAAGATGTGTCATGACTTTTCAAACATCATTATATTGCTGCCCAGTTCCTAACTGGCATTTGGCAAGTGAAGATCAAAGTGGTGGTTCTGGCAGGGTCCCCAGTGACTGATGCCACTGATATCAACTGTTCCACAAGCTCCAAGGCTGCTGCACACAGCCAGAAAAGGAAGCTTTGGCTGAAATGCTGACATTACAGTGTGATGTGGCAGCAATGGTAGGTTGCAGTCTCTGTTTTACTACTTTACACACACACA
>NW_008442997.1:0-458 GCF_000622305.1 Nannospalax galili
TGACACAGGAACCAGGACTTAGATGGTGTGAGAGTCTGCAGGGAGCTCAGCGATGGCACAAACTGAGGAAAGAAGCCCCTGACACTCACCAGCTATTGGGATGGGCCCGGTGTTAGAGGTGCTATTTCCCACAAGGGATACTAGAAAAGAGAACAAGAGGAAGGTTAGGGACAGAAACTGACCTCGGAGAGGTAGTTGCTGTTCACTGTCCCCATCTGCTCTGTGGCGTCTTGGAGAACCTTCTTCTGCCCACATGGAACTTTCTAGATTCCACTAATGGACATGGGGTGGATATTCCCTGAGGGCCTCCCATTGGTCTCTTGACTGTGATTTCCTATGACTTTTAATCTTATCCTAGCCAAATCCTCTCCTGTGGGCAGGATCCTGAGTTACCCTTTGAGCTCATTAGGTTAGGGTTCTCTCACCTGATACCACAGGCTTCACAGGGGTACTGAAGT
>NW_008442998.1:0-458 GCF_000622305.1 Nannospalax galili
AGGAAGAGACATTGTCCCTTCTGGTTGTAACACATCTTGAGTATTGCTCAGTCATCCACTCTACTGAAGCATCAGATTCAGGAACTTTGTTGCAGTCTGAAATCCTACTAGCACCTAGATAACCCATGCTAGCCAGCATATTTCATTCCCTGACCCTAGTAAGGGATTCAAGGTTTGGTCATTCAAGCTCAAAGAGTTACTTGTTAAAGATACCTAGTCTAGAAGTTCCTTTATGTTTCTGTGGAATCTACCTGGAAAGTCGCTCACTGTTGCTGAACATAAACAGGGGCATGTGTACTAGGAGTCACTGGTTGCCATATTGGATTACAAGATGAAGCAGATATTGCAGAAGACAGAAAGGAGAGACTGATTAAAAGCTCTCACATTATTAGTCCCCTAAAAAAAGCCTAGCTGTGGGCCTTTCAGTTATGTGAACAAATGTATTTCTTAATTCCTTA
>NW_008442999.1:0-458 GCF_000622305.1 Nannospalax galili
GTGGCCAGAGCAGAAAGCTGAGGGTGCACATCTACACACAGGAAGCAGAGAAAGCAAGCTGATAGTGCAGCAAGACTGTACACTCTCAAAGCCCTTCCCCAGTGACATACGTCCTCCAGCAAGACTCCACCTTCTAAAGGTTCTGTAACCTCCCCAAACAGTGCCATGAACTGGAGACCATTCACATATATGAGCTTCTGGGGGACATTTCTCATTCAAACCACCACCTGTAATCCCAATATTTGGGAGTGGAAGCAGCAGGGTCAGGAATTCAATGTCATCCTCAATTACATAGTGAGTTCAAGGCCATACTGGGGTACATGAGGCCTTGTCTAAAAAACATGGGTATGTATACACATACTGGAAATCTGAATAACCCAGGGCCTTGCATATGCCACTGAGCTAAATTCTCAGGACTTCCTTTTCTTTTCACTGGCAAATGATCTTTACAGACAAAG
>NW_008443000.1:0-458 GCF_000622305.1 Nannospalax galili
CTCTCTCTTCCACTCAGCAGATATCTTTATAAAATGTTCTTTAATATCCATCCAAAAATGACATAAATCAAGGTTATCCCAAAGTCCCAAAACATTACTGCCCATTAGTGTTGACATGAAAATAAAACCTAAGCCATGTGGCTGTTGAATCAAATAGAGCAGTTGAATCTGTTGTTCTGGTTACACTTTACAGTTTTAAAACTGGACTGCAGAGCTTTTGTCTTAAGGATGGTTTAAGGTTCTTCCATGTGGATAGAAAGGGTAGGTGTGGGTTGTATTCATTTGGCTTTTGTTTTGGTTTATGATGGCAGCTACCAAATAAGTATAGGTGAAAACTGTTAGGGTTCAGGTAGCCCCACCCCCTCACCAACAAGGCCTCACAAGCCCCTGAGAAAGGGGAACTGAGTTAATAAGCACCCTGGTCTTTGAAGTCAAGAGAAACAGACTTTTCTCCACTG
>NW_008443001.1:0-458 GCF_000622305.1 Nannospalax galili
TACCGCCGCCGCCCGCGCGCCTGCTGCTGCTCCTGCTGCTGTCGCTGCTGCTGCTGCTGGCGCCCGGGGCCTGGGGCTGGGCGCGGGGCGACCCCCGGCCGCCGCCCAGCAGCCCGCCGCTCTCTATCATGGGCCTCATGCCGCTCACCAAGGAGGTGGCCAAGGGCAGCATCGGGCGCGGCGTGCTGCCCGCGGTGGAGCTGGCCATCGAGCAGATCCGCAACGAGTCACTCCTGCGCCCCTACTTCCTCGACCTGCGACTCTACGACACAGAGGTGAGTGTCCAGCAGCCGGTGCCGTCGGGTTCCAGGAGCGGCGAGGAGGCGGCAGTGTCCCGCAGAGCCAAGCTCCAGCCCTTGGTCAGAGCCGCGGTTGACCCACCCGCGCCGGCCGAGGTCACCGCGGGCTTGTGCTCGGGGCTGTCCACTAGGGTCCCGCTGGGCTCTGCTGGTGCATAC
>NW_008443002.1:0-458 GCF_000622305.1 Nannospalax galili
AGTATGTCCCAGCTTGGGACTTCGACCTGAGATGTAGTGGGGGATTTGCTGTCCATTCCATGATCTGAAATAACATCTTCATCTGGTTCCATGTCAGATGCAGCAGGGGACATTACTTACTTGAAGAAACTGTGGGCCCAGTTGTCACTGAGAGAGAAGTTGTGACAGGGAGCTGTCCTAGAGAGAAGAGGGATGGGTGAGGGACCACACTATTTCTTCTGAGCTGAGACGTTACTAAATCCTGACTCTGAGAACCTGGGACTGTTTCTGGTTTCTCTGATTCTGTACCTACACTGTTCCTCTGTCTTTCCTTACACCACCAACTTCATCCCAGAAACCAATCCCTGGGATTCCCCTGTTGGCCCTGTGGAGTTTGTGCTTACTGACTGGACCTACTCTGCTCCTGACCTGTGATTGGTATGTCCAGAGTTCACTGGGGGTTGACCAGTCAGAGGAGA
>NW_008443003.1:0-458 GCF_000622305.1 Nannospalax galili
TCTTCAGAAAGATACAGTACTGGGAATACAACTAAATTTCATGAAGATATGGTTCTACCTACCCATATCAATATATATTTTTGAGTAAATATAACAATGTATAATAATTTCTTACATAGTAGCTCATTTCTTTTTTTATCATTAATGCTCTTGCTTGGCACAGAATGTCTTTGATCTTTATCATTATCTGCCATGTTCAAAGATGTAGGCTACAGTGTAACAGGATAGTTCAATGTTAAAATCACAAATCTTGTAAGATTAATTTTAATTTTTCTCTAATTTTTACTGTTTTTACCACATCAAATAATACTGAAACCATCTAACTATTGTGTATATTCAGCATGAAATGAATGTACTTGACAGATTAGTTTCCTTCCTTAGCCATTGGAAATAATTGCTTTCTAATACTCAGGATTCTCCTTTCCTTTAACTATAGTAGAAATATGCCAAACAATACA
>NW_008443004.1:0-458 GCF_000622305.1 Nannospalax galili
AATTAATAACCATTTAATAATTTCTTAATTTCAATTTTTAATATTATAACTGGTGGGTATAATGAACAAAACATCTCTTGAGGAGATGCTGAGTAATTGTCAATAATTTAAATTTTATCTAATATTTTTGTTCTATGTGTATGAGGGCTTGGCCTGCATGTATGTTAGTGCACAAGCATGCAGTGCCCACAGACACCTAAAGAGGGTGTCAGACCCCCTGGAGCTGGTGTTAAACAAAGTTGTGAACTACCATGAGGGTGTTAGGAACTGAACCCAGCTCCTCTGTGGTTAGCAAGTATTCTTAATCACTGACCCATCTCTCCAGTCCTATTTTTAGGAGTATAATAGATAATTGGAGATCAAAATGTTTTAGAACCATAAACATGCACTCTTGTGAGTCACTTACATGAGAAGGATGGACAGGGTACTTCAGAAAGTATCACCTGCACTCCATCTTT
>NW_008443005.1:0-458 GCF_000622305.1 Nannospalax galili
TCTCTTGATATGTTAGAATAATTCTGTGAGTTTTAACTTATTTGTTTCAAAATAGCATTGAAATACATGTTAATCCAAAGGTATCCATAAAGAGTAATAAAACGGCTGCATATTGTTAAGGCTGTATTTTCCCACTGCATTAGGAAATGTGCTTACTGAGAACACAAAGCAAGTTTTCTTAAATTATATATAAGTATTAAATGAGTAGATGAAAAGGTGATGTTCAGATTCACACACTTTAAGTTTTTAACTAATTAATTTCCCCCTTGATGGATGACCTGATACATCTCAATTTACCAGTCCTTGTCCAATTTTCCACTATAAAAAGATTTCCTATAGGGAACATATTTTGAAATGAAAGTATAAAATTAAATGGCTAATGAAAGAGGCATGCAGAAAACTAAGTCAGAAATTGCCCAGATTTTAAAAGATCAGTTCCATCAAAGACTCCTTAAAAT
>NW_008443006.1:0-449 GCF_000622305.1 Nannospalax galili
TGTGTGTGTGTGTGCGTGTGTGTGCACATGCGCGTGCACATAAGTGTGTATGTCTGCCATGCCCCCACTCTGGTACATGTGTGGAGGTCAGAGGACAACTTGTGAGAATCAGTTCTCGCCTCCCACTCCATGGGTTCCAGGGATTGAACACAGGACATCAGGCTTGGTTTGCTTTGGTTTCTCAGAGCACTAAACACAGCTAATGCTGCACGTTGGTGGTTCTGTAAGATATATTGTGCTGTCTGCTGACGCCTTTCCTCTGACCACTTAGAACTCGAGTTTCCTAGTTTAGTACCAGGCAACATCTGTCTTTTAGAAGCCAAAATTCTGCTCTTGCACATACTTTATTAAATATATCTTGTGCCCCTTTAAAAACCTTTGTAATATTGCTTTTGATAGTGTTTTGCTGAGAAGAAACACACACACACACACACACACACACACACACA
>NW_008443007.1:0-458 GCF_000622305.1 Nannospalax galili
AGTGTGCCATCACAGTTCAGAAATGTGTCATCACAATGCTCCAATGTGTCACCAAAATGTTCGATGTGCCATCACAATGCAGAATGGCCAATCACGAGGCCCCAACGTGTTATCACAAGGACGAAAATTGGCTCACAGTGACCCAATGGGTGGTCACAATGATCAATGAGCCATCACATTGCCGAATTTCCCCTCAAAACACCCAATGTGTTATCACAGTACTCAATATGCTACCACAATGCTGAATGTCCCCTCAGAATTCACCAATGTGTAATCACAGTGCTCAATGTGGACTACAATGCTTATTGTTCCCTCACAATACCCCAATGTGTAATCACAATGCTCAGTGTGCCATCACAAAGCTGACTGTCTCCTCACAAGGCCCCATTGTGTCATCCCAATGCTCTAATGTGACAACACAATGCTCCAATATATCATCACAATGTTCAGTGTGCCTT
>NW_008443008.1:0-458 GCF_000622305.1 Nannospalax galili
GAACTCACAGAGATCCACCTGCCTCTGCCTTCCAAGTGCTGGAATTAAAGGTGTGCACCACCACACCTGGCAAACTGAAGTTCTTAAAGGGAGGGATTCTAGATAGTTTGATGAGACCTCAGTGGATGAACTTGCACTGAGGAACATCTGGGCTCTCTAACTTGACTCAATGAGCCTTAACATGAATGACAGAATGGATGAATTCCAGTGGGTGAATGGGGAGGGCTATGGGAGAGTGCCCATGAGGAAGTGTGATGACTAAGGATATTCTATATGTAATACACAAAAATTCAATAAAAAAATTACAAAAACTAACAATGAAAAGAATTTAGAAATAAAAGGATAAATAATAATGGAAGACATGATTTGGGGGAATGTAGCGGGGAGGAGGTGGAGATGGCGAGGAGGAACTTGATGTTGTTATACTAAGTGAAATAGAAAAGACTGAGAAAAAAAAA
>NW_008443009.1:0-458 GCF_000622305.1 Nannospalax galili
ACATTTTCCCAGCTCTATGATGGGTTTTTGTCTGATTGAATTTGCATGGGTCTTGCACATGCTGAGATGGTGGGAGAGACGGGTACACAAGCAACCACGGGGGAAGGCGAGAAGGAGCTCAAGAGGGGGATAATAGGAGACAGGTATTATCAAGGGGGAATGGGGAAAATGGGGATACTTTAACTGGGGAGGTAGAAGAGAGGGCTAGACAAGGAGATGGAGAAGAGTGATAAATAATGCTTAAATGGTATGACAGAGGGAAATCAGTTCAAATATCTACTGAAAAATATCTGTACCTGTATAGTATCTGTACATGCGGGCATGATGTATAGATGTAGGCTACATAATAAGAAGCACAGTGCCAGACAGGAGAAACTTCCCTTAGAGTTGCTGGTCAAGGAAGCCCAAGAGACTCCTAAAATAACACAGGCTATTGCCACAGCCCTTGATTATCTCCC
>NW_008443010.1:0-458 GCF_000622305.1 Nannospalax galili
GGTGCATCACATCCATCTATCAAAACCATCGCAGTGGCTTCCCACTAGCTACATCCTGCCTGGCACAGCTTCGTTTTTATTTACTTGTGTGTGTGGTACAAGCACAGTGGTGAGGGAACCTGTGCCTGTGTGCATGGGCAAAACCATGGAAGGACATCAGGTGCCCTGCTCTACCGTGCTCCGTCTCATTCCGTTAGGATACAGTCCCTCGCCGAACCTGGAGCTAGGCTGGCAGCCAGCAAGCGCTAGCCATCCTAGGTCCCCCAGTCCCCATGCCCACCCCAACAATGCTGGGATTTCAGCCACATGCAGTCAGGATGATTTTACGTGGGTTCTGGGAATTCGAACTCTGGACTTCATGCTTGGTTTCCTACCCACTGAGCCCTTTCCCTGGCCCTGGGCTTTCATTTTTAATCAACACTTATTTCACAGTCCTTGGGCACTGTATTTTAGCCTTC
>NW_008443011.1:0-458 GCF_000622305.1 Nannospalax galili
GTATGCATGATGTCAGAGCTGGTGCTTTCTCCTTACACCTCATTAGCGTGTCAGAGCCAGGCATGTTTACTACTGCCTGCTCTTTCCACTGCTTTAAGTCACTGCATTCTACCACCCCTCCCAGGAAGCGCCCCACATGGCCATTTGTTTGTTTCCTGGGTTCTCTGGATTTTCAAATTGAAGCATGCATATCTAGAATTTCAAAGCTAGCATCCAGCTATGAGAAAGAACATGCAACATTTGTCTTTCTGGGTCAGGATGGTTGCATTCAGTTCTGTGCATTTACCTGTGAATTTCATAATTAAAATATTTTATTATTATTTATTTAATGTGTATGAATATGTTACTGCATTATGTAAATGCACCAATGTTGTGCAATGTCCGTATAAGTCAGAAGAAGGCATCCAATCTCCTGGAACTGGAGTTACAGAGTATTGTTAGTGGCCATGTGGGTGCTG
>NW_008443012.1:0-458 GCF_000622305.1 Nannospalax galili
AAAAAAAATGTTTTAAGAAAAAGCTTGTTGGCATTTCTTAATACTTACATTTTAATTTTTAGAGTGTTACTAAATCATTTTATATCAGTTCTCTGACTTTAAATGTGACCATAATTTCATGATATGGAACATGGAGAATGGGTTATTGTTTTTAAAATGTGAGCCACATAAACTGTCAGATTCACTTGAGTTTCTCATTAGGCATGTAAAACACTACTGAAGTCAGGCACGGTTGTGCACGTCTGTGGCTCCAGTACTGCAGAGGCTGAGGCAGGAGGGTTTCTATGGTTTGAGGCCAGCCTGGGCTACAAAGTGAGCAGGGTGAGAGATCCTGTCTCATAAAACCAAAATATAAATGAACACCCCCAAATTAAAACCCCCACACAAACAGAAATCACAAAAATGGAAAAAAACAAGAGCAGAAACACCATTGAACACACATTTTCTTTGATTTTTTT
>NW_008443013.1:0-457 GCF_000622305.1 Nannospalax galili
GGTGAAAAGACCATGTACATGTCAGAGGGTCAGGTGACACGACCGTCTGCATGTCAACGTTGCAGGTGCATTACCATCTGCACGTAAGAGGGGTCAGTTGACACGAGCATCTTTATGGCAGAGAGGAAGGGGACACGGCCATGTGCACATCAAAGATGACAGGGGACACGACCATGTGTACATCAAGATGCCAAGTGACATGACCATGTGCACGTCAGAGGGGGCAGGTGACAAAACCATGTGCACGAAAAAGAGGACACGTGACACGTCCATCTGCATGTCAGAGGGGGCAGGTGACATGATCATCTGCACGTAAGAGAGGTAGGTGATACGATCATCTGAACATCAGAGTGGGGAGGTGACATGACCATCTGCATGTCAGAGTGTGTAGGTGACACGACCATCTGCACGTCAGAGACGGAAGGTGACACGACCATCTGCACGTCAGAGAGGGCAG
>NW_008443014.1:0-458 GCF_000622305.1 Nannospalax galili
TTTTTTTTTATTCACTACATTAACTGTTTGCAGGTTTTCTCTTATTTTTCTCCTTGGATTGCTGTTATCCAGATATTAGCATGGCTGCTTTACCTACCTTGTAAGCTTTCTCTTACATCTTACCTATTCTTCCCTGGGGCATTTCTCACCCTGGTCTTTAAGTTCATAATTACTCCGCTGATCTACTCTCCTTCCCATGTTGTTTCAACTGTTGTCTTTCAGGTCTCATGTTCCACTTGCTTTTTTCGTGTTCTGGTTTTGTGTTCACATCCTCCCTTGCATAATTTAGCAAGGGAGGACTACTAGGATTCTGAGTAATGTCTTATAGTTCTGATAAAATCTGTTGTCCTGCATGTTGCTTTTCTTCTGAAAATTCTGTTCTTTATATGCCTTGTCCTTGTAAAACAATCTATGGGCTATTCTGCCATTGCCCTCAGGGAAGGCTCAACTAGGGAGTC
>NW_008443015.1:0-458 GCF_000622305.1 Nannospalax galili
TCAGCCGGCCTTCAGTCATTCTACAAGTATTAAGCATCTGTTGTGTCCTAGACAGCATACTGGACAATGATGGGAGCTAAAACAGACTAGCTCTCTCCCCTCAGCAAGAACAAAGGGAGACCAACATTGATTGAGTACTCAACAAATGTCAGACTGCACTTACAATAAGCACTGGAGAGGAAAAACCTTAGTTCTTAAAGAAATCATGATGTGGGCTCTTTCCAAGTCAGAGAAACATAGAAAGCATGTTCAGGCTTGTTCCCAGAACAGGAAGAAAGGTAGCTGAGGCATCACAGGCAGCAGGGGCAGCTTGTGCAAAGGTCCAGTGCAAGAACGAGCATCCTCACCCAAGAGGCAAAAAGGAATCCATGGCTAGAACACAGGGCAGCTGCACTGCATTGACTCTGAGAGTGGACAAGGGCAGAAGACCTACACAGCCACGGAGGAAGTACATCCCT
>NW_008443016.1:0-458 GCF_000622305.1 Nannospalax galili
TATGGCAGTTTAGAGTGGACCTAGGGAAGAGTTAAGGAGATCCCTGAGCAGATGTCACATCTGGAACATGCTCTGCTGAGTCATTCAAAATCTTCCTCCTCAAAGACTCAGAGAATCTACTATGCTGCTTCCAAATAAACAACACTTGCAGGCAGCTGGGCCAAGCCAAGCAGGGGAGTGTTTGTTAAGGGCTGTATCACTGTGGGGGGAACATGTGTACCTTGTATAGAGTAATAAACTCCAAAGTCCTCAGACTCAACTCTACTGATTTTGAGTGTGAAATCTCCCTGACCCACTGCCACTGAACCTGTCTGGGACCCAAGAATACCAGTTAGAAACCTCATAGATCAGGGGGCTTGGAGACTGGCCTGGCTTCTGCAAGAGCCAAAACAAGTAGGTCTTTCCATTACTGTGTAGAGGGTTCTGACTAGACCTGCAGGAGATGGAGGCCGACTCTC
>NW_008443017.1:0-458 GCF_000622305.1 Nannospalax galili
TAGGGTGAAGGTTAGGGTTAGGCTTATGTTTAGTTAGAATTAGGGTTACAGGAAGGGTAACAGGTTTAGGGATAGGTTTAGGTTTAGGATGTGGGTTGGGTTAGGGTTAGGTTTAGGGATTGGGTTAGGGTTAGGCTTATGGTTAGGGTCAGGATTATGGTTAGGTTTATACTCCTGGTCAAGAACTCCACACACCTAGACCAATGCAGCCCCACACTCCAGGACCCTGCTGATGGTCCCCAGGTCTGGGAGCCTAAAAGAGGGTGACCTGGTGCCCCAGCTCCACATCACGTGGTGTGGGTCCTGGTTTTGTATCTGGAAAGAAAAATGAGGGGTGATCCCTGGGGGATGATCCCCACCACTGCTCTCTCTCTCTTATCTCCTACTCCACCTATTCCCTGCCTATCACCTAACATACCTCCTCACACAGCTCTTTTGTGACCCAGGCTCTGTAATCC
>NW_008443018.1:0-458 GCF_000622305.1 Nannospalax galili
ACCATTAAAAAATGATTCCAGGTTTGTTACCCTAAAAGCACGTGCCACATGTAAATGCTTCAGTCACTCTCCCTGTATGCACTGCCCTTAAAAAGAAAGAAAACATGTAATCTGGCCTTCCAAGTTGAAAATTCCCAGGGCAGAAGAATTTTCCAATTAGCCTTGAAAATCAAAATGAGGAAGGAACTGGGCCAGGAAAAACTGAGGCCTGAGCCAGTGCGCATGACAGAGCAAGTTCACAGGACAGTCAGAGCACTCAAAGTCCCTTGCTAGGGCCAAATACCCACCCAAGGATTTCTGTCCCAGAGAAGGCAGACTGAGCTGGTGACATGGTGCATACCTTAGTTCCATGAAGCCCCTGACTCAGTGGATAGGTGAGCAAACTCAGTCTAAACAAGGACCTGGGTCAGAGGGTTCTTGCTGCCGTTACTCAGACTCGCTGCTCTTGGGGATGCCAC
>NW_008443019.1:0-455 GCF_000622305.1 Nannospalax galili
AGGAAGGAAGGAAGGAAGGAAGGAAGGAAGGAAGGAAGGAAGGGAGAGCTTTCTCATTTTAATGGCTGGCATTATTAAGAGCCCCAGTTGTGTTTTAGGTAATTTTTTTTACCTACATAGCCTCATAGAAGTCAAATATTGCACTTAATCCCAAAAGAATGAGCAAGCAGAACTTTGATAGGGAGGATTGCAGCAAAGGCAGTTAATCCAGGGAAGGACCAGAAGCAGCGAATTTGTTTGAAGTCTATCAGTCTTTGCGTGGCTTTCTATACTCCATGGGAGTTACTTTGGAGGTTCTGTGCTTTCCTGACCAACAGGCCTGATTTCCACAGGGCTGTGTTATCTTGCGTGTGAAGGTCTGCGCTCATCGCCCATTTCCTTGTTCCTTTCAGCTGCACAGATGTGAGTGTGATGCCTTAGGCTCTCTCTCCCTCTCTCTCCTCTCTCTCTGCCCC
>NW_008443020.1:0-458 GCF_000622305.1 Nannospalax galili
ATCTAAAACCACTAGTATTATCAAAATATGTAACAGAACATTAACTGTAACCTTCTATGGCTACAGAAGGCTTCTAGTACATATTAGGGCACTTTAGAATTTGTGACTTAACTTGCAAAATGGGTGATAAATTATAAGAAACACTTTGCTTCTTTTTGCACTGCCATTTGCAGTCACAGGTCAAATGTTAAAGTGACAGGAAATTTAGGTTAGAAGTGAAGTCACCAACCACAAAGGACCAAGGAAGTCTAATCTGTGACCTCTGCACATTCAGACCATGCTGCCATCAGACATTTTACACTTTAGTTTTAAAGGAAAGAGGCTATTACATCTGGATCTCTATATATGGACAAACTCTCCTGCTTTTAATATTTTGGGCAATTTTATGATCATGGTCTTGAAATAAAGCAAGAGAGGAGTATTTTCAAAGGATTCTTCCAGCTTAGTAGAAACTTTTA
>NW_008443021.1:0-458 GCF_000622305.1 Nannospalax galili
ATCTCTGTGAGTTCAAGGCCAGCCTGATCCACATAGTGAGTTCCAGGCCAGTTGGGGCTACAGGGAGGACTTGTCTCAAAAAAAAACAAAGACCAAAAAAACGAACAAACAAAAAAACTACAAAGCCCCAAAACTCAAAAGAACAAGGTGACTGGCTCTTGAAGAGTGACGCCAGAGCCTCACCTCTAGTTTCCACAGGAATGCACACGTGTGATGTGATGACTTGTGCTTAGGCAGCATTAATGCAGGAACTGTACCCAGTGTGAAGGGTGTGCTCTGGAGAAGGATGCTCAGTTTTAATAACAAGCCCTCTCACAACCTCTCTAGGAGACGCAGGGTGTGGGGATGCAGGGCCCCAGCTCTCCAGCTCCTCAGGAAGGGAGCAGATATAGGGGAGTGGGGGAGGCAGGAGTCACAGCAGCTCTCAAACTGGCTCTCAAACTGTCATGGGATTACAA
>NW_008443022.1:0-458 GCF_000622305.1 Nannospalax galili
AGTTTATAATCTCAGCTCCAGGGAGGTGGAGACAGGTGGATCCCTGGGGCTCACTGGCCAGTCAGTCCAGCTTACAGGGTGAGTTCCAGGTCAATGAGAAATGGACAGTGGACAGTGATTGAGGAATGACAGCCAAGGTTGTCCTCTGCTCTCCACACACATGTGCATGCACACCAGTGCACACATATGCACCTTCATACACATGAACATGCACATGTACACATACACAAATTTTAATTAAATTCATTTACATAAAGCTTCAATAGAATGAGAGAAATTAAATACTGAGGAAGGAGACTTTGTTGGGTAACAGTTCTGGAAGGCTATAACTTATCACACAGTCTAGTATTTTAATGGCTCTATTCCCACCTTCAGAGCCAGTTTGCACCCCACTGGTACAGAAATCACCTGTAATGAGAACACATATTCTATTGGGGGGTGATAAATCGATGAATACA
>NW_008443023.1:0-458 GCF_000622305.1 Nannospalax galili
CTTACTGACATTTCACTATTTTCATCTACAAATGCAGCACTTTGAAATGGTTCACCCTAATATTTCTTATTTAGTCAGTCCTAATTCAGATACCATTAAAAAACTCACTGTTGAATTATGGGCTCATGAGTGACCTCTTTGTTGTAATTTCCTACCAAATTCTGCTGGTTCTATGGCACCAAGAAAATAGAGAGCTTCTATAGCAGAGGTAGGAAGAAGTATCAGCTGTTTTCAAGTTAAATCTTTTAATTTTTATTTCATGTGCATGAATGTTTTGCCTACATGTATGTAAGTACATCATGTGCATGCAATGCCCACGGGAACCAAAAGAGGGTACCAGATCCCCTGGAACTAGAGTTACAGCTGCTTGTTAGCCATCATGTGGGTGTTGGGAACTGATCCCAGGTCCTCTGAGAGAGCAGCCAGTGCTCTTAGTGACTGAGAAACTCCTCCAGCCC
>NW_008443024.1:0-458 GCF_000622305.1 Nannospalax galili
TGTGCCATCACAGTGCTCAATTTCTACTCACAATGCCCTAATGTGTCATCACAATGCTCAGTGTGCCATCACAATTCTCCATTATTTCATTACAGTGCTCAATGTGCCCTCAAAATGCTCGAATATGTCTTCACAATGTTCCATTATGCCATCACAATGCTTAGTGAACCATCACAATGCACCAATGTGTCATCACAATGCTCTGTTATGTAATCAAAATGCTCAATGTGAAATCATAGTGCTCAATGTCATCTCACAATGCCCTCCTGTATCATCACAATGCTGTGTGCCATCACAATGCCTCAGTGTGTCATCACAATGCTCATTGTGCCATCAGAATGCTAATTGTCCCTTCACAATGCCCCAATGTCTCACCACAATGTTCCATGTGACATCACAATGCTGATTGTCCCCTCACAATGCCCCAATGTGTCATCACAATGCTCAGTGTGCCATCA
>NW_008443025.1:0-459 GCF_000622305.1 Nannospalax galili
AGGTTTTCCCACTTATATAACATAATCAAGACAATCCCTCCCATGTATGCCCAGCATCACCAGTTGACTCCAGATCCAGACAAGTTGAGAACCAAGGTCAACCAGCATAGATATGTTTGCACATATAACAGGTTCCTCCCTCCCTTCTCCTCCTCTCCTCTTCCTGTTCCTCTCCTTCTACCTTCCCTTTCTCCCACACTCCTTCCCATTTTTTGAGGGAGGATCTTAGAGCCCAGACTGGCTTGGAACTCCTTACATAGTCCAGGTTGGCCTCAAACTCACGATCCTCCTGCCTCCTGATTGTTTGGACTGCAGGCATGTGCTGCCACACCTAACTTACACAGTGTTTGGCATCCATACACGATGGACATATTCACACGAATACACCTGCAGGTGCTTTACTCTGCTTCTAGCCCCCTGATCTAGTTGGAAATGCCATTTAGTTTGCAATGTGCTTAC
>NW_008443026.1:0-457 GCF_000622305.1 Nannospalax galili
GTGCTCTACCACTGAGCTACACTCCAGCCCATAAAAACAGACTTCAGAGGCCGAAAAGACTACAGGGGCCAGGAAGATGACCCAGTGAGTAAAGGCATTTACTGGCTTGAGCTTAATTCCTCGAACTCATGTAAAACAGATGAATGTGGTAGTCTGCATCTGTAATCCCATCATCCCTAAGGGAAATGCCAGAGGGAGACAGGAGAATTTCCCAGAAGCTCTTGGGTCAGCTAATCTAGAGTACCCATTGACAGAAGGAAGGGAGGGAGGGAGGGAGGGAGGAAAAAGACTCTGCTTTAAAAACAAGGTAGAAAGGCAAGGACCAACCCAATAAAGTTCTCTAACCTCCACACACATCATAGCACTTGTATATACGCATGTGTGCACGTGCATTCACACACACTCATATATATGGATGTATATAAGTGTGTGTGTGTGTGTGTGTGTGTGTGTGTGT
>NW_008443027.1:0-459 GCF_000622305.1 Nannospalax galili
GTCAGCATCCTCCACACCTGCATCTCCATCTTCCCACGGGTCTCTGATACTGTTTCCATGTATGTCTGAATCCTCCTTACACGGAACGACACTGATGAGACATGGCGCAGCTCCGCCGCACCGACACCTGCGTTCCCCACCACCCCCCGGGGTCTGCCTGTCACGGTTGGTCTGCTCTGCTCCGTGGAGCCCGAGCCCGATCAAGCCCGCTCCAGTGCAACCGGGATCGCGGCATCTGCACAGCAACCGCCCATTCGGCCCCTGTGCAGCGTGCGCACGGACCTTTGATCTGTTCCATAAAACACAGCCGTCTCCACACACGCATGACACAGCTGTCTCCACACACACGACTGCCATCTCTACACATATATGGCACAGCCGTGTTCACAGACTCATGACACAGCCCTGTCCACACAGACACCGCACAGCCATCTTTACACATGCATTACACAGCCACAC
>NW_008443028.1:0-458 GCF_000622305.1 Nannospalax galili
TTTTTTACTTATTATTTTTATTTTATGTATATGAGTGTATTGGCTGCATGTATGTAAGTGCATCTGTGTCGCACAATACCTGAAGCGATCAGAAGAGAAGGTTGGATCCCCTGGAACTGGAGTTATGCACGGTTATTAGCAGACATGTGAGTGGTGAGAACTGAAACTGGGTCTTCTGCAAGAGCAGCCAGTGATCTTAACAGCTGAGCCATCTGTTCAGCCCATAAGTAAATACATTGTGCCCATCCTGAATTTGCTCTGGGTGTATGGCTATCAGGTGCAGTATGGGGATGAAGGACTGGAACACGGACCTCACTGGCTTCCCCACTTACTTAACCTTCATGACCCTGATGAGTGAGTTACACTCTTTGCATCTCAGCACCCACAGCAGTGAAGAGGCACAATCTAAAGACCTGTTTTATGTGTGCGCTGGGAAGTTTAATGGTAGCTGGTACACA
>NW_008443029.1:0-459 GCF_000622305.1 Nannospalax galili
TCACATACATGTAGGCAATACACTCACACACATAAAATAAAAATAATAAAAAAATAAAAAAATAAATATTTTTTTAAAAATATGAGTGAGGCAAGAAAGGCTAAAGAGCTGCCAGCACTAGTGGCCTCCGACCAACCCCACACATGAGCAAGAGACAATGTGTGAAACAGAAATTGCTCGGTGACCCAGGGCCCTCACTGAACTTAGAGCTTGCCATTTCAACTAGGCTGGCTAGCCGATGGCACCCCAGAATCTGCCTTTCTCCTGCCTGCCTCCACAACCATCCCCTAGTGCTGGGACTAGAGACCACACCTGGCCTTTATGTGAAGATCCAGACTTAGGTCTTCATGCTGTACAGCAAGCACCTACCCACAGAGTCATCTCCATGGTTCCCCAACCCCTGACACTTTTGCTTTGCCCTTTCTCCTTCCCAAAACAGAGTCATGATGGGTGAAGGTG
>NW_008443030.1:0-459 GCF_000622305.1 Nannospalax galili
TTTTTTTTTTTTTTTTTTTTTTTTTTTTTTTTAACAGTTTCAATGTTTGAGGTTTCACACTGAAGTCTGAACTGGGATGGGAGGAGGAAGGGTTATACAAGGAACCCTGGGGCTTAAGGGGAAGGAGGACCTTGAGGGAAGGAGATAGGAGGAGACAGGTGTTATAAAGAGAAAAATTGAAAAATTGGAGATACATTACCTGGGGAGATACAGAGAGCTATACAGAAGGAGAGAGGAGGGAGAAATAATGCTTAGGTGGTGTGAAAAATCAGAGGGAAAAGTATTAGTTCTAAAACCTACTGAAAAATACACATACAATACATACAACAACTCCCTTTGAGTTGTTGGTCAGGGTAGTCCAAGACACTCCCAAAGTAACCCGGGCTATTGTCACAGTCCTTGATTGTCTCCCAGAAATTGAAGATAAGACCCTATTGCTGAAGACAGGACATCCTTTGG
>NW_008443031.1:0-459 GCF_000622305.1 Nannospalax galili
TTTTTTTTTTTTTTTTTTTTTTGAGACAGGGTCTCCTTGTAGCCCCAGCAGGCCTGAAACTTACTATGTAGACGAGGCGTGGTGGGCAGGTGGGGTCTTGTTTAGGATTGCGCTTGCTTGCTAGACTGGTCACTCCATCCTGACCCAGAGCCCCAGTACCTTTGACCGACAGGCAGATGAGGGACAAGGAACAAGGAAGGCCCAGCGGGAGCCCGGCCCATGACTGTCCTGACCTGTCCTAGTCTCTTGCCTCTGGCAGGGAGCATGTGGGTCCCTTCGGGTTTCACAGGGTAAGGAGGTAAGGAGCTGGCCAGCGGAACCCGCCACCCTGCCTGCGAACCTGTCACACAATCAAGGCAGAGCCTGCGCGCTCCTTGTTGGGCTCACAGTGCTGTTCAGCCAAGTCACCAGAAGAGTAAGGGAGGTGGGCTTAGGGAAGAGGGTGGCCGTTCAGCCTCA
>NW_008443032.1:0-459 GCF_000622305.1 Nannospalax galili
CTTTAAAGTTGCCAGACCATCTTTCTGTAACACAATCAAGTTGTAGAATATTGAATACTTGTATGTCAAGGTACCTATTAAGGAGAAAGAAAGGAATGAAATTACCCCAAGACTGTTTCAACTACTCAATTTAATCCAGCCATAGGCCTGTGATGACTATATGACATCCACCCTGGAACTCTTCTGTCTGTAAAATGCTGATACTAGTATCCCTCCCAGCATTGTTGTGATGATTGGAAATAATAACAAATACTACCATAAAGCCTGGCATGTGTAAAGTTACAAGACACCTACTCCCAAAAGCTAGTCAAAAAAAAAGGAGACAGAATTTATTGCTTTGTTACTAGTATAAGGGAACATACTATTCAAGACTTGTTAGGCGATCTGCAGTTAAGATGATACATTTTAAAGATAAAGCCAATATAAATCTTTAGCATATGCCTAATTATTTTATAAAGA
>NW_008443033.1:0-459 GCF_000622305.1 Nannospalax galili
TCTGCCTCCTGAGTGCTGGGATTAAAGGTGTGCACCACCACACCTGGCTGAAGGTTTCTTAAAAATAAAACCATTACACGACCCAATTATACCACTTCTAGGAATATACCCAAAGGTCTCCATATCCTACCACTGAGATACATGCACATTCATGTTTATTGTTGCTCTATTCATGATAACAACAAAATGGAACCAGCCTAGATGTCTATCAACAGATGAACGGATAATGAAAATGTGGTATGGGGGCTGGAAAGATGGCTCAGGGGTTAAGAGTACTTGCTGCTCAGTCATGAGGACCAGAGTTTGAATCTGAGCACACACAACATACAGTTCACAAACAGTTGTAACTCCAACTCTAGGGTGGATCTGACACCTTCTTCTGGCTTTTTTGGGCACTGCACACACATGTGCATGTAAATTCACACAGGCATATACACATAGGCAACAAATAAATAAATA
>NW_008443034.1:0-459 GCF_000622305.1 Nannospalax galili
CATTAATGAAAATTTCCCAGTTATTCATCCATACAACTTATTGCATCATGAAATGTTAACTATTAATCATACAGTGATTGGCAAGTAATAATTGCACATATTGGACATAACTCTTTTTCCTTTGGAGAGAGTCCGAAATCTCCTTAATGCTTTTCTGGTGTGCACTGTACACTTTTCCCTCCCTGGAGGCAGAGCCTTGGTGAGAGGGATGTCTAACCCCATGTGAGGGTGGTGAATTATCTTCCTCATGCCTGTACAGGTCTTAATTGTGAGCAGGGTCTAAGATCAGGGTCCTGCCATACAAACACACTGTGTCCTGAATTATGGTTTATGATTAATAAAGGTGATGTTTTCTTTGCATCTAACAATTAGTTGATTTAGCTTATTCATCTGTACACATAGATATGAATTTGAAGGAATTTCAAAGTCTTGCAGGGAAGGAAAGGGGACTAAAATGAG
>NW_008443035.1:0-458 GCF_000622305.1 Nannospalax galili
GCACATGCACATGTACCTCAAACCAACCAACCACACTTACCAATAGGTCAGCAACAGGTCTCTTACCTGCTTGGGTTTTACAGATCTTTACATACAGCTCACCTTGCATGGGACTGTCACCAGAGTCCTTGGGCCAGTTCTCTCTCAGAGCTTTTCCTATAAAAATTGTCACAGAGTCATCATGTGGAATTAATTTCCTCATGTTTCCCCATCTCTTCTGCCAAGGAGTAGAATTTCCCATGATTCTGAGCTGTATGCCCCAAGGTCTCAACTAATGATGGGAAATCATAGATTTGTGTAAAATACCCATTTCTCCAAGCCAGGGGCTTCCTGACGGGGCCCTGTGATGAGCATCTTTAATTACAGATTGTACTGGGAATAGACACATTTTCTTTCCTTTCCTTTCCATTTTTTTTTTTTTGGTCTTTTTGAGACAGGGTCTCCCTGTAGCACCAGCT
>NW_008443036.1:0-458 GCF_000622305.1 Nannospalax galili
TCTTTTTGAGACAGGGTCTCCCTGTAGCCCCCAGCTGGCCTGGAATTCACTTTGTTGACCAAGCTGGCCTCGAACTCACAAAGATCCTCCTGCCTCCCAGGTGCTGGGATTAAAGGCATGTGTTACCATGCCAGATCCTCAAGTTCAACTCTTTTCTTTCTTTTTTTGGTCTTTTTGAGAAGGGTCTCCCTGTAGCTCCAGCTGACCTGGAACTCACTATGTACACCTCAGGCTGATCTTGATCTCACAGAGATCCACCTGCCTCTGCCTCCTGAGCGCTGAGATTAAAGGCATGGGACACCACACCTGGCTTTTTCAAACTCAATTCTTTAACTCACTCCCTACCTACTCTGTCTACAGCATTCCCTGACTCAGTAAAAACTTCATTTTGCCAGTTCAGATAAAAAAATCCTCAAGCCATTCTTTATTAGTTTTTTTGAAACAGGTCTTGTCTTTAG
>NW_008443037.1:0-459 GCF_000622305.1 Nannospalax galili
CTTATAGGCTTGTCTAGATAAATTGAGTCAACTTTCTGCCTACTTTTTCAGTCTTACCAACTCATGTGTCAAAGATGCTGATCTTTGTTTCTCTTCAACAGATAAAGAAAGTAGGGACCATATGCAGACCAGCAAAAGATGAATGTGACTTTCCTGAAGTGTGTACTGGGTACTCACCTGAGTGTCCTAAGGACCAGTTCCAAGCCAATGGGTTTCCTTGCAAGAATGGACAAGGCTACTGTTTTATGGGGCAGTGTCCCACTCTGGGTGATCAGTGCTTGGAACTGTTCAATGATGGTAAGAAACAGTTACAGGGGATGAGGTAGAAAGACAATAGCCTGCATTTCTCTGTTATTGCCCTGCAAGAATTTGGGGCAATTGGGAGAGATGGCTCAGGGGTTAAGAGCACACTGGCTGCTCTGGCAGAGGACCTGGGTTCCATTCCCAGCACCCACATGG
>NW_008443038.1:0-459 GCF_000622305.1 Nannospalax galili
AATTTTTTTATTATTTTCTGGTTGTCAAAACCTACTAACAAAACTCAGTAATCATAAACCCACTGAAGAAAAATAATCTAATGGCAAATAATACTTTCATCCAAATCCTGAAGCTTCCAAAAGAGTTTGTCCCATACCCTCAGTGAGGTTCAGTTTCTCTTCCAGGTAGGAAGTGCTCCACAAGGAACGCTGGGAGGAAATGATGTCTGTACACTGCCAAGTCTAACTTCCCACAAGTGGAGAAGTCAGGCAATGCTGAATACACCTACCTTATGACCATTTGTTTGTTGGGGTCATAGAGAGACATGAAGAGCTCAGCATCTTCCCCAATTCTGCACACAAAGTTTCTCACAAAGACATAGAGGCTGTGGGTGGGGGAGGAGGAGATCCGAGAATACATTCCATAATCTGGCTGGTCTTTTGACTGAGAGGTGGAAAGAAGAAATGGGGAAAGTAGAG
>NW_008443039.1:0-459 GCF_000622305.1 Nannospalax galili
GAGGACATGGACCAGAGAGGGTCAGATCTTGAAGACAAGCTTGGGGAAGCGGAGCATTCAAGCAAAGAAAATGGCAAATCTAAAACGAGTCGGGAATGGAACATGCAAGACGTCTGGGACACTACGAAAAGACCAAACCTACAAATCATAGGCCTAGAAGGAGAAGAGACCCAGGCCAAAAGCACAGAAAATGTGTTTAATAATATTATAGAAACAAATTTCCCAAACCTAGGGGAAGAGATGCCTATCAAGGTACAAGAGACATAGAAACTCCCTGCATCATATAAGAGTCAAAACACTAAACATACAGATCAAAGAAGATATTGAAAGATGTGAGAAAGATCAGGTCACACACAGAGGCAAGGCCGTCAGAATAACAGCTGACTTTTCAGTGGTGACTCTGAAAGTCAGAAGAGCCTGTCATACAAGTCATGAAAGAACAGAGATTCCAGCCCAGAC
>NW_008443040.1:0-459 GCF_000622305.1 Nannospalax galili
TATTGGAGCATTGTGATGGCCTATTGAACATTGTTGTGGTACATTGGGGAACTGTGATGGCGCATAGGGGCATTATGATGACACATTTATACACTGTTATGGGGCATCACAATGCTCAGTGTGCCATCACTCTCCTCCAATGTTTCATCATAATGCTCAAATATGCCATCACAATGCTCAGTGTGCCATAACAGTGCACCAATATGTCATCAAAATGCTCAAATGTGACAGCACAATGCTTAAATGTGCTATCACAATGTTTCATGTGATACCACATGCTCCACTGTGCCATCACAATGCCCCAATATGTCATTGCAATGCTCAATGTCCCAACAAAATGCTCCAAGATATTATCACAATGCTACAATGTGACATCACAATTCTCAGTATGACATCACAACTCACCAGTGTGTCCTCACAATGCTCCAATGTGTCATCACCTTGCTCAGTGTGCCATCA
>NW_008443041.1:0-459 GCF_000622305.1 Nannospalax galili
TCTCATTTAGAGTTTAACTTCTTTAAACCATGACAGTTTAGAGGTGGTTACCTCTGGCCCAATAAGGTGGCAGTGTTTAGACAAGGGAAATCTTTGCATTATGGTGCTACCCGTATTTCCAGTTGAAATTCTTGCTCACAAAATGAATCTATATATGTATATTTAGCCTGTTAGGTTTGAAGGCTGTCTTAATGGCTTTATAGTCTGTTGACCTCTTGCATGCTGGAATTTTACATGTTATGGCTAATTTCCTAGATTAGAAGTGGACAGACTGTTGAACTATCTCGAGGATAAAGCTTTTCTGTTAAAGTGAAGCAAAAGCCTTAAGGGAAATTTTTCTTTTATCTCTTCATTCCTGGACAAATATCTGTTAACTACACTGATACTCCACTCTTGCAAAGGGTTTCATTTGGTTTCTATTAAGGTTCGTAATTGTTTCCTGGAGTATACTTATAGCAT
>NW_008443042.1:0-459 GCF_000622305.1 Nannospalax galili
TTTGTTTGTTTGTTTGTTTGTTTGTTTTTGTTCTGTTCTATCCTGCCCCAAAGGGTAAACTCATTTGCTGGTTGACAAGCCACTCTGTCCTTATTCACACCAGGAAAATGCTCAAGTTAGGAAAGCAGGGGGAAAAGGAGCTAAACAGCAACCAGAGGAGAGACTTTGAGAAGCCCCAGTCCCCTTGAAGAGTTATCTCAGCTACAGATTAACTTGTAAATTAGTGAGGCTTTCACTTTCTGAGGTGGCTCTGCATCCAGCTAGCCCCTGAAACTTACCTTTTAAAGAAAAACTCTGATTCAAGTATCTTTGTTGGTTTTCTCTGCTACAGAGATTTATGAATAGACAAGGACCTTGGGTAGATGGAAGGCGGATGAAACCTGAAATCAGAATAAACCTCATAAATAGGCAATCAACTGGCAATCCTGACTGCTGACATCCTGGAGAGCTACAGTAGGC
>NW_008443043.1:0-459 GCF_000622305.1 Nannospalax galili
TTAAGCACTGGGCCACCCTTCCAGCCCTACATGAAGTAGTTTTGAACTAAGGATAGACTTGGAATTCTATCAGATAATTTTTAGAAATCTTTGGGATGAACTTATTTTTAAAAAATCCAGCCTAGGGATATGAGGTATTATTTGTCCTGGTTTTCAGCCTTTGGGATCACTAAAGCGAACCATTTCTTGGTCACGGCAAATTATACCTTTATTGCTATACTGCACATTTTAGTATATCTTTATAAGTGCATTTTGTTTACAATATTATTTGGTGCTTATTTTTGGTGGCTTTAATTTCAAGATGATATCAGCTTAGGTTCTTCGTTGTTGTTTCCAAAAGATATTTCTGTAGCAGAGAGCTGATCTCGATCCTCACAACGTAAACAAATTCTCCTGAGACCACTTTGGATGGAGCTATTTGTGGGGAGCGTTCCTCTGAGCTGCCAGCTCCCACCCCGC
>NW_008443044.1:0-459 GCF_000622305.1 Nannospalax galili
TACTATTTTTAAATGGAAGCCGAGGTCCATACCACCAGAGGGGGTGGTCTGGGGTATTAAGTCGCCAAGGCTCTTTGGTCACATAGTCACGCCATAATATAGGGATAACAGCCTCAAACTGTAGGGGGCCAGGCCAACACTGAGGCCTCGGCAGAGGAGGTAAAGAAAAACCACTGTAATTACAGTTGAAATTGATGGGACCCTATATTCCTTCCAGCTTCACGGATTCCACATGCAAGGCCATCATGGATGAGGGCCATCATGGATGAGGCGGTCTTCAGCACCTCTCTTAAAGCTGTGTTAACATCCATTACACCTCCAGCAGCAATGCCTTCCTCGGCCATGGTGGTGGATTACCGGTGGAGCCGAATCTTGAACGCACCTCCTGAGGGCTCCTCACCCTCCCACCAATACTGCCTGGCAGAGCTGCTGCCAGTCACTAGGTGTGCAATGCAGAGC
>NW_008443045.1:0-459 GCF_000622305.1 Nannospalax galili
ATTTAGTGGTGTTTGTATGTACATGTATTTAGGGATGACCACCTGTCAGGGAGCTCATCCCTGGAGAAAACTGATTCTTCCTCCCTCAGCAACCCTTGATTGCCTGTAGCTCTTCATCTGGAGGTGGGGCTTTGTGAAATTTCCCCTGTCCTCATTTGCATGTCAACTGGTGGTGCCATTATGCAGGTCTTGTTTAGATAACCATATTATGGAGATTGTATGGGTGCAACTTCTCTATAATGTCCATAATACCCTATCTAGCAGTGGGCATTCTGGTCCTCTAACTCTTATAATCTTTCCAGCCCCTCTTCCACAATGTTTCCTGAGCCTAAGGTATAGGGGTTTCATTGTAGATGTTTTAATTGGAGGTAGATACCACTCAGTTACTTATTCTCTGCATTTTGATCAGTTGTGGAGCTTTGGAATGGCTTTCTGTTGAAGAAAAACACATTTTTTTTT